>NC_064287.1:59784627-59821414 GCF_019186545.1 Solanum stenotomum
ATAGACAAATAATTCTTATAAAAATATATGAATGAATGAATACCAGCATGAAAATGGTGTCCACATATAAGTTTGGTGATGGATCGTGTAGCATCATCAACAACCTTATGAAGGCAAACAGTGCAAAGAGGGGCACTGTTTAAATCATTGGGGAAAATAATATTTGCCATAACTATTGAAAAAATTAAGACAAAAATCAATTAATAAAAAAGAGAAGTGAAGAGTGAAGTGAAAAAATAGGCTGATTTCAACATCATTTATAGGGACATTTTTACACATTAATTAATTGACTTACTAAGTTTGAAACTTTTTATTAGATTTTCTTACTATGAATTATGTTAGTGGTCAAATGGTAACATAAAATGTAAATGAAAAATGATTTGTATTATTTAATATTACTTTTTTCCTATAATAGTGTTAAACTTTAAATTATTTGGAAATGTGGTCCTCCATATATAGGAAAGAAGTTAAAATCATGTTTAAAAAATGATTTAATTGTAAAGATACATTTAAAGTAACTGTATTTTTCAATTTTCATATATAAACTATTACTAATTATTTATTAAAAGGCACATCAACTATTAATTTTTTCCTTTTTTTACTATAAACACGTGACTTTTGACCCTCCTGAATTTCAATCAATTTTTTTTAGCTTTAAATGTTTATTTAAATCTAATCTTTTCTCTAATTTGTAATTCTTTTGAGTAGATTTTACTTGAAAAAATTAAAAAATCATATTCTTTTAAATTGTACATCCATTTTTTATTTGTGTGGAAAACGAAAAATTATAAAAATATGTTCTTTGAATTTTATTATATTTTCTTACAAAAATATACTTTAGGTAATATTTTAATGTTGGTTATTTTTAGAAGAAAAATTAAATAGATCAAACTATATAGCATGTAGCCACATGGTAAATACCATCTCAATCTTTATCAAAAGCATATTTCATTGGAAAGGAGAATAGTCCACTCTTCCTCCCGAACTTTTAATCTTATTCAAAATTTATAATAGACATTTTAGAAAAATTAATTAGACCTAAAAAAAAAACCACACTTTATTCTAAATCTAATATTATGTATATTTAAGAAAAAAGAAAGGAGGATTTAATAGAGGAAACTCTAATCAACCAAAGCTAAGCAACAAAAAGAAGCACATCTGCTCATTGCTTTGAACATGAAAAATCATCAACTCCCAATAACCAAATCTATTCAACTTCAAAAGTCAGGCCTTGGCGCTATCATGGCATGCCTCTCCAGGCACTTCCCAGCATCCCTACGAATTTTCAAGCTTAAATTAGGACCCCAACTTAGTTTAGAATTGAGAAATTTCTCCTAAACTCTTCTTGATTCTCAAATCCAACATAAATACATGAGAACTTTCATACAATTCCTTGGGAAACATAACTTTATCAAATCAATAGGGTTCATGTGATACTAAGCATGAACAACACAATAATATTCACAAAACAAAAGAATAAAAAAGCCTCAATTGTTAAAGAATCGAACTCAATATCAAGAAACTAGTAATGGATCATTTAGATGTAAGGTTTTTTTGACTAAATTGAGATGTAGGGCGTGAGTACGAACAAGTCCAGCACTGTGAGAAGCCTTACATACCTGGAAAGAACAAAGGTTCTTGGCGAAAATCAGTGGGAATCTTGAAGAACGCTTGAAACCTAGCTTTTTCTCCTGTTAGAACTTCACACTAATTCTTCTAAGTGTTAACGAACGTGAAAAGATGGTTTAACGCTGATTAGACACTTATTTGGGTGAAGAAAAATGAGGCTATGCTTAGAAGGACTGGGAAAAGACCAAACCCCTCCAAAAACGATTTGAGGTGCCTTAAAAGAGAGGCTTCATCGTACCGAAATGGGTATAACTTTTTGCTCCAAACTCGAAATTAAGCATATTTGGCGGCGTTAGAAAGAGGACTCAAAGACCTTTAATTTAATTTGATAGGTCATGGAATACCTAATTTTTTATGTGCTAAGAGATATGATTGTTTGAAGTTGACCCAAAACTTAAAACTGATGGGTGACTTACACGAAACCCTCTTTAGCCCTTTTCAAAGTTCGAGATGTTACACTACCTCCACGATGAAGTAGTAAGATCTGCTTACACATTACCCTTCCCAAACCCCACTTAGTGAGATTTCAGTGAACATATTGTTATTCAAATTATGTCTTGTTATTCACGGTTCAAGATGTTCTGTTGTAGACTTTTTCATTGGATTTGGGTAACAATTTAAAATTTTGGACACACTAATTTAAATGTGCTGTGGGTTTGTGAATTTAAAAAAAATAAGAGAAGGAATTGTTAAGAACATCTTTTCTCATCTATGGATCAATCAAACATGACAAAGTTAATATCTAGCCAATTCAGAAAAGTTGAATTGAAATTAGAAAGTAAAATTGCTAGAAGCATAAACTAAGAAAATTAGAATTGTAGAAAGAGGAAAAAATACTAACCAATCGAATCTCAACATAGCCAATTATCAAAACTAATTCTACATGATTGGTTCATGACAAAAGGAATCAGACTTGCACTTGAAAGATCATGTTTAAGACTTACATTAATAAGAAACATGTGTTCTCCGTAAATTGAACACATAAACCAATAATAAAATATGTTTGATTTGTCAAATGCATCGTCCACCAATTTTGTGTTGAGGCCCTATTAATTATAATGCACACTTCAATTTGAGTAGTATATAAGTTTAAAAAAAAAAAAAAGAATTAATCGAGCATTGCAAGATTTTTATACGAAAACATAAAACATAAACGAATAAGTAAATTAAGGATTCTACAAATCTCAANCATTGACAAGGTGGTGGTGAACGCCCATCATTAACTGAAGAACTTGTGGTTGCCAAAGTGAGCTCCAAACATGGCAACACATAGTTACGAGTTCGCTCGTATAAAATGGGTGCTTCATGACTTATAGGATCTGAACCAATGTTTAGACCTGAGACAAAGGTCCTCTGATGAATCATCTCGAGAGCAGTTGGAGGAGGAGGGACATGCAATTGTTGTCTCCATCTATTTTCAATAACAAAGTACTCAAATTAATATATGGTTCATGAAATAAATTAAATATACTTCTAAAAGTATATGCTAAAGGATTTGATGAGAAAATAAACTAAAAGTAGAAATGTTCATCTCATGCCACGTAAAACTATATTTTATTCAACAAAGGTTATATTATAAACACACTAAAATTATTCATGCACAAACATTGATTTAAAATCTTAGTTTAATCAATTAGAAAAAAAAAAGGGTAAGATTAATTACCTCATATGTCTAGCACCTCCATTTTGGGCATCGTTCGTTGTATGAAGAGGATGCATATCCTAAATTTCAAATAGAATTTTGTTTTTTAGAATTTATAAACAATGAAAAAGCTAAACGATGTAGAATTTTACTCTACATACAAAATTAAAATATCAAAATCAATAAATATAAAATTTTTGCTAAGTAAAACCCTAAAATTGAAGGTTGACACTCATTGACCTGCACGCGATATTCAAACTAAAAATTATATTAGTATGATAATAATCTCTCTTTATCTAAATTTTATATTAAATTAATATACTTTACTATGATTAGATAATAAATAAGGTAAATATATGGTAATTACATGTTGTTCATTGTATTGGTCCTCATCGTTGCTCTCTTCATCTTCATCCTCATCAGTACTCTCTCCATCTTCAGAGTTTGCAACTTTCATCCAAAGCCCGTCTTCTTCGATAACTTCGCAATTAGGGCATTTCATTAGCCCCATAAAATTGAACTCAACCGCAATACAATCTGTATAGTAGGAAAAAAATTGAAGACTAATCAATGACAGTATAAAAATTCAGAATTAACTTATTTTTAGTTTAAAAAGAAAAATAAGGTTTATACAATTAGATTATTAGATCTTAATGTGTGTCAAAACAAATGGAATCAATCATATGACATTCAAACTTTTAGATTAGACAGTATATAAAATTACAAGGTTTTATGTTTTATCTTTTGTACGTTGTTTCTATCCGAGTATTTTTTTAAAAAAAAATAATCTTTTTTATTGTACTTGGTTTTACCAACTTACACCAAGGTTTTATCTAAAAGATCAAAAAAAATAATCTAGCTAACTACATGAGTTATCATTCTCTTCAAATGAGTAAAAAAAAGAAGAAGTAAAATTCCAACTTAATCAATTAAAAGATCCAAATAAAAAATCAAGAAAAAAGCCATATAAATCAAACAAACAATTTTTAATGTTGAGTAACGAAAGATCTAGTTAGCTACAAATTGATTTATCAGATGTTTACATAAAAAAAAATTCTAATAAAATATATACCAACTTACACCAAAGTTTTATCTAAAAGATCAAAGAAAATAATCTAGCTAACTACATGAGTTATCATTCACTTCAAATGAGTTTAAAAAAATAAGTAAAAATCCAACATAATCAATTAAAAGATCCAAATAAAAATTCAAAAAAATAGCCATATAAATCAAATAAACAATTTTAAGGGTTGAGTAACGAAAGATCTACTAATCGATTTATCAGATGTTTACATAGAAAAACAATTCTTATAAAAATATATGAATGAATGAATACCAGCATGAAAATAGTGTCCACATATAAGTTTGGTGATGGATCGTGTAGCATTATCAACAACCTTATGAAGGCAAACAGTGCAAAGAGGGGCACTGTTTAAATCATTGGGGAAAATAATATTTGCCATAACTATTGAAAAAATTAAGACAAAAATCAATTAATAAAAAAGAGAAGTGAAGAGTGAAGTGAAAAAGTACGCTGATTTCAACATCATTTATAGGGACATTTTTACACATTAATTAATTGACTTACTAAGTTTGGAACTTTTTATTAGATTTTCTTACTATGAATTATGTTAGTGGTCAAATGAAAATTGATTTGTATTATTTATTATTACTTTTTTCCTATAATAGTGTTAAACTTTAAATTATTTGAAAATGTGGTCCTTGTTTTATTAGGAAAATATATTTTGACTGGTTTAGAGAGTCGCCACTTAATTTTTAAGAAAAATCAAGAAAACTATTGTTTTCAAAAGACTAAAACAGTAAATCTATTGAAAACTATTAAGGGGGTTCGAGGTTCCTATTAATATTCTAGGAAGGTTTTTAAAGCACCTAGAATATCCGCTAATGCGGTTATCCGACAACTAATTTATTTGGCTAAAATAATTCTAACTTAGCTTGACTTGCAAAATTGAACTATTTTATAGTTAAGACCATTTTAATAGAAAAACAATGAAATATTANGCATTTTCAAAAATCAGGTACTGGAACCCTCGCAGTCTCAATCTACGGATCAACAGTACGGTCCGTAGATCAATCTACGGACCGTCAATGGGCACCGTGGTTCCACACTTGGTCAGATTTCCCTGATTTGTCCTCAACACTTTCCTGCTGATCTACGGTCCTCACCTACGGACCGTGAATGGACCTACGGTCCGTAGATGACCTCCGTGGATGCCCTTTTCTGCATTTTCTTCAGCTGTCTCTAAACTTTCGCGCCTGAACACCTTTCCTGCAAAACATGATAAAACACATAAAAACCAATATAAAAAGGCCCTAGACACACACAACTTGTAAGTGAAATGTATTAGAAATACCGTAAACTCACGGTATATCAGATACTAAGCATGAACAGCACAATAATATTCACAAAACATAAGAATAAAAAAAACTCAATTGTTAAAGAATTGAACTCAATATCAAGAACTACTAATGGATCCTTTAGATGTAACGATTTTTTACTAAATTCAGATGTAGGGCGTGAGGAAGAACAAGTGCAGAACTGTGAGAAGCCTTACATACTTGGAAAAAACAAAGGTTCTTGACGAAAATCAATGGAAATTTTGAAGAATGCTTGAAACCTAGCTTTTTCTCCTCTTGGAACTTTGCACTAATTCTTCTAAGTGTTAAAGAGCGTGAAAAGATGGTTTAACGCTGATTAAACACTTATTTGGGTGAAGAAAAATAAGGCTAGGCTTAGAAGGAATGGGAAAAAGACCAAACTACCCCTCCTAAAATGATTTGAGGTGCCTTAAGAGAGAGGCTTCACCAAAATGGACATAACTTTTTACTCCAAACTCGAAATTAAGCAAACTTGGCGGCGATAGAAAGAGGACTCAAAGACCTTTAATTTGATAGGTCATGGAATACCTAAATTTTTATGTGCTAAGAGAGATGATTGTTTGAAGTTGACCCAAAACTTAAAACTGATGGGTGACTTACACGAACCCCTCTTTAGCCCTTTTCAAAGTTTGAGATGTTACACTACCTCCACGATGAAGTGGTAAGATCGGCTTACACATTACCATCCCCAAACCCTACTTAGTGAGATTTCACTGAATATGTTGTTATTCAAATTATGTCTTCTTATTCATATTGTTGGTTCAAGTTGCTATGTTGTAGACTTTTTCAATGGATTTGGGTAATAATTTAAAATTTTGGACACACTAATTTAAATGTGTTGTGGGTTTGTGAATTCAAAAAAAAGAGAGAAGGAATTGTTAAGAACATATTTTCTCATGAATATGTTGTTATTCAAATTATGTCTTCTTATTCATATTGTTGGTTCAAGTTGCTATGTTGTAGACTTTTTCAATGGATTTGGGTAATAATTTAAAATTTTGGACACACTAATTTAAATGTGTTGTGGGTTTGTGAATTAAAAAAAAAGAAGAGAAGGAATTGTTAAGAACATCTTTTCTCATCTATGGATCAATCAAACATGACAAAGTTAATATCTAGCTAATTCAGAAAAGTTGAATTGAAATTAGAAAGTAAAATCGCTAGAAGCATAAACTAAGAAAATTAGAACTGTAGAAAGAGGAAAAAGTACTGACCAATCGAATCTCAACATCGCCAATTATCAAAACTAATTCGACATGGTTGGTTCATGACAAAAAGAATCCGACTTGCACATGAAAGATTATGTTTAAAATATAAATAAATAATAAACATGTGTTCTCCTCAAATTGAACACATAAACCAATAATAAAATATGTTTGATTTTTCAAATGCATCGTCCACCAATTTTGTGTTGAAGCTCTAGTAATTATAATACACACTTCAATTTGAGTAGTATCTAAAGTTTTGAAAAAAAAAATAGAATTGATCAAGCATTGAAAGAATTTTTTACGAAAACATTATAACATAAACGAATAAGTAAATTAAGGATTCTACAAATCTCAAAGGCTAAAAAGCATAGTTTAAACTCAATAGCTCAAAAAAAAACAAACAAATAGAACAACGATCCAAAAGTAACGTTTGATGGGTATTTTACACCAACATTTCTCATCAATGAATATTGATTGAAGATGCACGACAACTAATACATTGACAAGGTGGCGGTGGACGCCCATTACTAACTGAAGAACTTCTGGTTGCCAAAGTGAGCTCCAAACATGGCAACACATTGTTACGAGTTTGCTCGTATAAAGTGGGTGCTTCATGACTTACAGGATCCGAACCAATGTTTAGACCTGAGACAAAGGTCCTCTGATGAATCATCTCGAGAGCAGTTGGAGGAGGAGGGACATGCAATTGTTGTCTCCATCTATTTTCAATAACAAAGTACTCAAATTAATATATGGTTCATGAAATAAATTAAATATAATTCTAAAAGTATATGCTAAAGGATTTAATGAGAGAATAAACTAAAAGTATAAATGTTCATGTCATGCCACGTAAAACTATATTTTATACAACAAAATTTATATTATAAACACACTCAAATTATTCAGGCACAAACATTCACTTAAAATCTTAGATTAATCAATTAGAAAAAAAAGGGGTAAGATTAATTACCTCATATGGCTAGCACCTCCATTTTGTGCATCGTTCGTTGTATGAAGAGGGTTCATATCCTAAATTTCAAATAGAATTTTCTTTTTTAGAATTTATAAACAATGAAAAAGCTAAACAATGTATAATTTTATTGTACATACAAAATTAAAATATCAAAATCAATAAATATAAAAAAAATTCTAAAAAAAACCCTAAAATTGAAGGTTGACACTCATTGACCTGCACACAATATTCAAACTAAAAATTATATTAGTATGATAATAATCTCTCTTTATCTAATTTTTATATTAAATTAATATACTTTACTATGATTAGATAATAAATAAGGTAAATATATGGTAATTACATGTTGTTCATTGTATTGGTCCTCATCGTTGCTCTCTTCATCTTCGTCCTCATCACTACTCTCTCCATCTTCAGAGTTTGCAACTTTCATCCAAATCCCGTCTTCTTCGATAACTTCGCAATTGGGGCATTTCATTAACCCCATAAAATTGAACTCAACTGCAATACAATCTGTATAATAGGAAAAAATGAAAAATAAGGTTTATACAATTAGATTATTAGATGTTAATGTGTGTCAAAACAAATGGAATCAATCATATAACGTTCAAACTTTTAGATTAGAAGGTATATAAAAATTACAAGGTTTTATGTTTTATGTTTTGTCGTTTTAATCCCATTATTTGTTAAAAAAAATATATATTTTTTATTGTATTTGTTTTTACCAACTTACACCAAGGTTTTATCTAAAAGATCAAAGAAAATAATCTAGCTAACTACATGAGTTATTGTTCACTTCAAATGAGTAAAAAAAGAAGTAAAAATCCAACTTAATCAATTAAAAGATCCAAATAAAAATTCAAGAAAAAAGCCATATAAATCAAATAAACAATTTTTAAAGTTGAGTAACGAAAGATCTAGTTAGCTACTAATCGATTTATCAGATGTTTACATAGAAAAAAATTCTAATAAAATATATACCAACTTACAGCAAGGTTTTATCGAAAAGATCAAAGAAAATAATCTAGCTAACTACATGAGCTATCATTCACTTCAAATGAGTTTAAGAAAAAAAAAAAAGTAAAAATCCAACTTAATCAATTAAAAGATCCAAATAAAAATTCAAAAAAAAAAGCCATATAAATCAAATAAACAATTTTAAGGGTTGAGTAACGACAGATCTACTAATCGATTTATCAGATGTTTACATAAAAAAATAATTCTTATAAAAATATATGAATGAATGAATACCAGCATGAAAATAGTGTCCACATATAAGTTTGGTGATGGATCGTGTAACATCATCAACAACCTTATGAAGGCAAACAGTGCAAAGAGGGGCACTGTTTAAATCATTGGGGAAAATAATATTTGCCATAACTATTGAAAAATTTAAGACACAAATATTAATAAAAAAGAGAAGTGAAGAGTGAAGTGAAAAACTAGGTTGATTTCAACATCATTTATAGGGACATTTTTACACATTAATTAATTGACTTACTAAGTTTGAAACTTTTTATTAGATTTTCATACTATGAATTATGTTGGTGGTCAAATGGTAACATAAAATGTAAAAGAAAATTGATTTGTATTATTTATTATTACTTATTTCCTATAATAGTGTTAAACTTTAAATTATTTGAAAATGTGGTCCTCCATATATAGGAAAGAAGTTAAAATCATGTTTAAAAAATGATTTAATGGTAAAGATACATTTAAGGTAATTGTATTTTTCAAGATTCATATATAAACTATTACTAATTATTTATTAAAAGGCACATCAACTATTAGTTTTTTCCTTTTTTTACTATAGACACGTGACTTTTGGCACTTCCTGAATTTCAATCAATTTTTTTTTAGCTTTAAATGTTTATTTAAATCTAATCTTTTCTCTAATTTTTATTTCATTTTTAGTAGATTTTACTTGAAAAAATTAAAAATCACAAAAAATCATATTTTTAAAAAAAAATTGTACATCCATTTTTTATTTTTGAGGAAAAAGAAAAATTATAAAAATATGTTATTTGAATTTTCTTATATTTTCTTACAAAAAGATATTTTAGGTAATATTTTTATGTTGGTTATTTTTAGAAGAAAAAAAAAAGATCAAACTATATAGCATGTTGCCACGTGGTAAATTCCATCTCAATCTTTATCTAAAGCATGTTTCATTAGAAAGGAGAATATTCCACGCTTCCTCCCGAACTTTTTAATCTAATTCAAAATTTATAATAGACATTTTAGGAANATGGATTTGGGTAATAATTTAAAATTTTGGACACACTAATTTAAAGGTGTTGTGGGTTTGTGAAATAAAAAAAAGAGAGAAGGAATTGCTAAGAACATATTTTCTCATCTATGGATCATTCAAACATGACAAAGTTAATATCTAGCTAATTCAGAAAAGTTGAATTGAAATTAGAAAGTAAAATTGCTAGAAGCATAAACGAAGAAAATTAGAAATGTAGAAAGAGGAGAAAATACTAACCAATCGAATCTCAACAACGCCAATTATCAAAATTAATTCGACATGTTTGGTTCATGACAAAAAGAATCCGACTTGCACATGAAAGATTATGTTTAAGACATAAATAAATAATAAACATGTGTTCTCCTCAAATTGAACACATAAACAAATAATAAAATATGTTTGATTTTTCAAATGCATCGTCCACTAATTTTGTGTTGAAGCTCTAGTAATTATACTACACACTTCAATTTGAGTAGTATATAAAGTTTTTTTAAAAAAATAGAATTGATCAAGCATTGCAAGAAGAATTTTTTACGAAAACATAATAACATAAACGAATAAGTAAATTAAGGATTCTACAAATCTCAAAGGCTAAAAAGCATAGTTTAAACTCAATAGCTCAAAAAAAAACAAACAAATAGAACAACGATCCAAAAGTAACGTTTGATGGGTATTTTACACCAACATTTCTCATCAATGAATATTGATTGAAGATGCACGACAACTAATACATTGACAAGGTGGCGGTGGACGCCCATTACTAACTGAAGAACTTCTGGTTGCCAAAGTGAGCTCCAAACATGGCAACACATTGTTACGAGTTTGCTCGTATAAAGTGAGTGCTTCATGACTTACAGGATCCGAACCAATGTTTAGACCTGAGACAAAGGTCCTCTGATGAATCATCTCGAGAGCAGTTGGAGGAGGAGGGACATGCAATTGTTGTCTCCATCTATTTTCAATAACAAAATACTCAAATTAATATATGGTTCATGAAATAAATTAAATATACTTCTAAAAGTATATGCTAAAAGATTTAATGAGAGAATAAACTAAAAGTATAAATGTTCATCTCATGCCACGTAAAACTATATTTTATACAACAAAAGTTATATTATAAACACACTTAAATTATTCAGGCACAAACATTAATTTAAAATCTTAGATTAATCAATTAGAAAAAAGGGGTAAGATTAATTACCTCATATGGCTAGCACCTCCATTTTGTGCATCGTTCGTTGTATGAAGAGGGTTCATATCCTAAATTTCAAATAGAATTTTCTTTTATATAATTTATAAACAATGAAAAAGCTAAATGATGTATAATTTTACTCTACATACAAAATTAAAATATCAAAATCAATAAATATAAAATTTTTGCTAAGAAAAACCCTAAAATTGAAGGTTGACACTCATTGACCTGCACACGATATTCAAACTAAAAATTATATTAGTATGAGAATAATCTCTCTTTATCTAATTTTTATATTAAATTAATATACTTTACTATGATTAGATAATAAATAAGGTAAATATACGATAATTACATGTTGTTCATTGTATTGTTCCTCATCGTTGCTCTCTTCATCTTCATCCTCATCACTACTCTCTCCATCTTCAGAGTTTGCAACTTTCATCCAAAGCCCGTCTTCTTCGATAACTTCGCAATTGGGGCATTTCATTAACCCCATAAAATTGAACTCAACTGCAATACAATCTGTATAATAGGAAAAAATGAAAAATAAGGTTTATACAATTAGATTATTAGATCTTAATGTGTGTCAAAACAAATGGAATAAATCATATGTCGTTCAAACTTTTAGATTAGACGGTATATAAAAATTACAAGATTTTATGTTTTATCTTTTGTTGTTTCTATCCGAGTATTTGTTTTTTAAAAATAATCTTTTTTATTGTACTTGTTTTTACCAACTTACACCAAGGTTTTATCTAAAAGATCAAATAAAATAATCTAACTAACTACATGAGTTATCATTCACTTTAAATGAGTAAAAAAAAGAAGAAGTAAAAATCCAACTCAATCAATTAAAAGATCCAAATAAAAATTCAAGAAAAAAGCCATATAAATCAAATAAATAATTTTTAAAGTTGAGTAACGAAAGAACTAGTTAGCTACTAATCAATTTATCAGATGTTTACACAGAAAAATATCCTAATAAAATATATACCAACTTACACCACGGTTTTATCTAAAAGATCAAAGAAAATAATCTAGCTAACTACATGAGTTATCATTCACTTCAAATGAGTTTTAGAAAAAAAAAGTAAAAATCTGACTTAATCAATTAAAAGATCCAAATAAAAATTCAAATAAAAAGCCATATAAATCAAATAAACAATTTTAAGGGTTGAGTTACGAAAGATTTACTAATCGATTTATCAGATGTTTACATAGAAAAATAATTTTATAAAAATATATGAATTAATGAATACCAGCATGAAAATGGTGTCCACATATAAGTTTGGTGATGGATCGTGTAGCATCATCAACAACCTTATGAAGGCAAACAGTGCAAAGAGGGGCACTGTTTAAATCATTGGGGAATATAATATTTGCCATAACTATTGAAAAAATTAAGACACAAATCAATTAATAAAAAAGAGAAGTGAAGAGTGAAGTGAAAAAATAGGCTGATTTCTACATCATTTATAGGGACATTTTTTACACATTAATTAATTGACTTACTAAGTTTGGAACTTTTTATTAGATTTTCTTACAATGAATTATGTTAGTGGTCAAATGAAAATTGATTTGTATTATTTATTATTACATTTTTTCCTATAATAGTGTTAAACTTTAAATTATTTGAAAATGTGGTCCTCCATATATAGGAAAGAAGTTAAAATCATGTTTAAAAATTGATTTAACGGTAAAGATACATTTAAGGTAACTGTATTTTTCAAGTTTCATATATAAACTAGGGAAAATACATCAAATCCCCCTCAAACTTGTCCACAAAACTCACTTTAGCATTGTAACTTTACGGGTGTTTAAACACCCCTTTAAAGAACTTTCAGGTGAATTAAATAACACCTTATATATACAATACCAATTTCATGGTTGGGAGGTGATATACACGCGCGCCACATCAGCACCACCTTAGTGACACGTTGACAACACGTCATAGGGTGAAAAAAAAAATAGTTTTCATTTCTTTTTTCTTTTTCCATGTCATTTTTTGTTTTTAGTTTTTGTTCTTCCATATATTTTTGTTCTCATTTTCACTGTGTACTCGTCTTCTTCGTCCCTCCATCTTCTCCATTACAAGCCTAGGATAGAAAACTAACACACACAACATTTCTAATAATTTGATGAATATCGTGTCAAACAGAGAAACAGAGCGATACATATATTATCATCATCGAAGCTGGAGTTGCTAGAGCTTCAACGGCGACTGCTTCAACGGCAATTGTCAGAGTCATTTTTGTTAGATTAGGCTCAAAATTGACAGATCTGAAAGTTTTTAGACCGTTTACCTTGGTTGCCGGAAAAACGAGAACACATAAAATGAAAAAAAAAAACTGAGGAAACGAGTATGGCCGGTGTTCTGTTCAGGTCGCCGGCGTGGTGAAATTTTTTGACGAGATCGGGTGATTTCATGGCACCTAGTCTCTTATGGAGCAGTGATGAACGAGGAAAAAAGGGGTGGCGGTGATGTCCTTCATGATTGAGCAACATTGAATTTGTTGGCCCATAATTGCCATCAAGAATTTTAGAGAGAGTTGAAACAATTTGAGAGAAAGAGGATATGAAACAGGGGTAGTTGAACAATGACAAAAGTGGGATCCACTTGATCTTCTTTTTAATTTTTTCTTTATATGCGCCTAAAACTTTGTAATTTGCCACGTCAGCCACTAAGGTGATATTAAATTCACTTACAAGTAGTTTAAGGGGGTATTTAAATGCACGTAAAGTTGTAGTACTAAAGTAAGTTTTGGTGACAAGTTTGAGGGGGATTTTATGTATTTTCCCTATAAACTATTACTAATTATTTATTAAAAGGCACATCAACTATCCGTTTTTCCTTTTTCTACTATAGACACATGACTTTTGACCCTTCCTGAATTTCAATCAATTTTTTTTAGCTTTAAATGTTTATTTAAATCTAATCTTTTCTCTAATTTTTATTTATTTTTTAGTAGATTTTACTTGAAAAAATTAAAAATCATATTCTTTTAAATTGTACATCCAATTTTTATATGTGAGGAAAAAGAAAAATTAAAAAAATATGTTCTTTGAATTTTCTTATATTTTCTTACAAAAATATATTTTAGGTAATATTTTTATATTTGTTATTTTTAGAAGAAAAATTAAATAGATCAAACTATATAGCATGTAGCCACGTGGTAAATTCCATCTCAATCTTTATCAACAACATATTTAATTAGAAAGGAGAATAGTCCACTCTTCCTCCCGAACTTTTTAATCTTATTCAAAATTTATAATATACATTTTAGGAAAATTAATTAGACCTAAAAAAATAAACCACACCTTATTCTAAATCTAATATTATGTATATTAACTTTTTAATCTTATTCAAAATTTATAATATACATTTTAGGAAAATTAATTAGACCTAAAAAAATAAACCACGCCTTATTCTAAATCTAATATTATGTATATTAAAGAAAAAAAGAAAGGAGGATTTGATAGAGGAAACTCTAATCAACCAAAGCTAAGCGACAAAAAGAAGCACCTCAGCTCATTGCTTTGAAAACATGAAAAATCATCAACTCCCAATATCCAAATCTATTCAACTTCAAAAGTCAGACCTTGACGCTATCATGGCATGCCTCTCCAGGCACTTCCCCAGCATCCCTATGAATTTTCAAGCTTAAATTAGGACCCCAACTTAGTTTAGAATTGAGAAATTTCTCCTAAACTCTTCTCGATTCTCAAACCCAACATAAATTGGAGCAGTAAGGATCTCAAGTTCCTCGGCGAGGACCTCATCAGAAATTACGGGTGTCGGCATAAGCAAAGAATCCTCGACCTCATATGACAAAAGCAACAATTGAGGGCCAATCTTACAACGGTGGCCGGCAGAAAACTTCTCATCGCAATTGAAACAAAGCCCTTTCTCCCGACGACTCTGCATCTCAGCGTGAGATAGGCGCTTAAAGGGAAGACGACCATTAGAAGGCGTCGTCGGCGCAATTGGAGCTGATTGGGATGTTGGCGTAGGCAATAAGGGTTGGGTCCGAGCAAAAGCGGGTCGGGGTGGCCCTTTTTCAGCTATAATACGTTGCTCCTGAATATGGGCTAGGTTAATGACTTGGTCCAACCGTGTGGGCTCGTGAGCAGTAACAACAGTTAGAATATCGGGTCGAAGGATCGAAAGAAAGCATTCCACCAAAAACTCCTCAGGCAACGTTATCGTTTCATTCATAACAGCTTCAAAACGACGTCGAAAGTCTGCAATAGTAGAAGTTTGCATCATCTTAGACAGACGACCTTCCGGTGAAAAGACATGACGGGGACGAAAGCGGCTAAGCAGTTTCTCTGTGAATCGAGGCCAATCACTCAATTGCTTATTACAATAGAGCCAGCGATACCACTCCAAGGCTTCACCGTCAAGATAAAACGAAGCCAAGGTCAATTTATGTTCACGATAATACCGTAGAAATCAAAATAACGATCAGCCTGAAAGATCCAAGCGTCTGGCTGTGCACCATTTAAACGACCAAATTCAACCGGTGCCGGTTTATGGCGAACAGGCATATGACCACCAGATGAACTACCAGCCATGCTAGAAGGTGGAGCAACCATCAGCGACGGCAAACGAGAGCTGAAATTTGCTACTTGAGCAGCAAGATCTTGAATCACTAACTGTTGACTTGCCAGGTGGGAACGAAGGTCAGCATCAGAAAGGCCAGAAGAGTCGGTACCGTCGGGAGCTATGAGCTTCGAATCCGGTGACATGATAGTCGGCAAGATGAAAGCACCAATGGAGCAGTAAGGATCTCAAGTAGTATATTATAAACAAACACTTCCAAGTTGCTTACAATAGATCTAAAACTTGAAGAAAACAGAAACAATACAAAAGCATTAATAAGGATAAAGAAGGTGATGAGGATGAGAAGATCACAGAGATGAGAATAAGAAATTGCTATAACTTGTTGCCTACCCTACTCATCCTCATCTTAGCTACTTATACTAACTCTCAGTACTTGTGTTGCCCTTCACGTGATTTGCCCCAGTCACAACATAATCAATTAATTTCTTAGGCGCAGTCCTCATACGCATGCCTCTCCTTGGTGCCCCACTCAAGTTATCCAGCTCGGCAGAATGTGGGTCCACAACATAAATACATGAGAACTTTCATACAATTTCTTGGGAAACATAACTTTATCAAATCAATAGGGTTCATGTGATACTAAGCATGAACAACACAATAATATTCATAAAACAAAAGAATAAAAAAGCCTCAATTGTTAAAGAATCGAACACAATATCAAGAAACTAGTAATGGATCCTTTAGATGTAAGTTTTTTTTTACTAAATTGATATGTAGGGTGTGAGTACGAACAAGTCCAGCGCTGCTGTGAGAAGCCTTACATACCTGGAAAGAACAAAGGTTCTTGGCGAAAATCAGTGGAAATCTTGAAGAACGCTTGAAACCTAGCTTTTTCTCCTCTTAGAACTTCACAATAATTCTTCTAAGTGTTAAAGAACGTGAAAAGATGGTTTAATGCTGATTAGACACTTATTTGGGTGAAGAAAAATGAGGCTATGCTTAGAAGGAATGGGAAAAGACCAAACTACCCCACCAAAAACAATTTGAGGTGCCTTAAAAGAGAGGCTTCACCGAAATGGGCATAACTTTTTACTCCAAACTCGAAATTAAGCAAACTTGGAGGCGTTAGAAAGAGGACTCAAAGACCTTTAATTTGATAGGTCATGGAATACCTAATTATTTATGTGCTAAGAGATATGATTGTTTGAAGTTGACCCAAAACTTAAAACTGGTGGGTGACTTACACGAAACCCTCTTTAACCCTTTTCAAAGTTCGAGATGTTACACTACCTCCACAATGAAGTGGTAAAATTTGCTTACACATTACACTCCCCAAACCCCACTTAGTGAGATTTCACTGGACATGTTGTTATTCAAATTATGTCTTGTTATTCATGGTTCAAGATGTTCTGTTGTAGACTTTTTCATTGGATTTGGGTAATAATTTAAAATTTTGGACACACTAATTTAAATGTGCTGTGGGTTTGTGAATTAAAAAAAAAATAAGAGAAGGAATTGTTAAGAACAACTTTTCTCATCTATGGATCAATCAAACATGACAAAGTTAACTAATATCTATCTAATTCAGAAAAGTTGAATTGAAATTAGAAAGTAAAATTGCTAGAAGCATAAACTAAGAAAATTAGAACCGTAGAAAGAGGAAAAAATACTAACCAATCGAATCTCAACATAGCCAATTATCAAAACTAATTCGACATGTTTGGTTCATGACAAAAAGAATCCGACTTGCACATGAAAAATTATGTTTAAGACATAAATAAATAATAAACATGTGTTCTCCTGAAAGTGAACACAAAAACCAATAACAAAATAAGTTTGATTTTTCAAATGCATCGTCCACCAATTTTGTGTTGAAGTACTAGTAATTATTATACACACTTCAATTTGAGTAGTATATAAAGTTTTTTTAAAAATGTAGAATTGATCATGCATTGCAAGAATTTTTTACGAAAACATAATAACATAAACGAATAAGTAAATTAAGGATTCTACAAATCTCAAAGGCTGAAAAGCATAGTTTAAATTCAATAACTCAAAAAAAAACAAACAGATAGAACAACGATCCAAATGTAATGTTTCTCATCAATGAATATTGCTTGAAGATGCATGACAACTAATACATTGACAAGGTGGCGGTGGACGCCCATCACTAACTGAAGAACTTGTGGTTGCCAAAGTGAGCTCCAAACATGGCAACACATTGTTACGAGTTTGCTCATATATAATGGGAGCTTCATGACTTACAGGATTCGAACCAATGTTTAGACCTGAGACAAAAATCCTCTGATCAATCATCTCGAGAGCAGTTGGAGGAGGAGGGACATGCAATTGTTGTCTCCATCTATTTTCAATAACAAAGTACTCAAATTAATATACTGATCATGAAATAAATTAAATATACTTCTAAAAGTATATGCTAAAGTATTTGATGAGAGAATAAACTAAAAGTATAAATGTTCATCTCATGCCACGTAAAACTATATTTTATACAACAAAAGTTATATTATAAACACACTAAAATTATTCATGCACAAACAATAATTTAAAATCTTAGATTATTCAATTAGAAAAAAAAAAGGGTAAGATTAATTACCTCATATGGCTAGCACCTCCATTTTGTGCATCGTTCGTTGTATGAAGAGGGTTCATATCCTAAATTTCAAATAGAATTTTGTTTTTTAGAATTTATAAACAATGAAAAAGCTAAACGATGTATAATTTTACTGTACATACAAAATTAAAATATCAAAATCAATAAATATAAAAATTTTGCTAAGAAAAACCCTAAACTTGAAGGTTGATACTCATTGACCTGCACGCGATATTCAAACTAAAAATTATATTAGTATGATAATAATCTCTCTTTATCTAATTTTTATATTAAATTAATATACTTTACTATGATTAGATAATAAATAAGGTAAATATGCGATAATTACATGTTGTTCATTGTATTGGTCCTCATCGTTGCTCTCTTCTTCTTCGTCCTCATCACTACTCTCTCCATCTTCAGAGTTTGCAACTTTCATCCAAAGTCCATCTTCTTCGATAACTTCGCAATTGGGGAATTTCATTAGCCCCATAAAATTGAACTCAACCGCAATACAATCTGTATAATTGGGAAAAAAAATTGAAGACTAATCAATAATAGTAAAGAAATTCAGAATTAACTTATTTCTAGTTTAAAATGAAAAATAATTAAGGTTTATACAATTAGATTATTAGATCTTAATGTGTGTCAAAACAAGTGGAATAAATCATATGACGTTCAAACTTTTAGATTAGACGGTATATAAAAATTACAAGATTTTATGTTTTATCTTTTGTTGTTTCTATCCGAGTATTTGTTTTTTTTTTAAATAATCTTTTTTATTGTACTTGTTTTTACCAACATACACCAAGGTTTTATCTAAAAGATCAAAGAAAATAATCGAGCTAACTACATGAGTTATCATTCACTTCAAATGAGTTTAAGAAAAAAAAAAGTAAAAATCCAACTTAATCAATTAAAAGATCCAAATAAAAATTCAAAAAAATAGCCATATAAATCAAATAAACAATTTTAAGGGTTGAGTAACGAAATATCTACTAATCGATTTATCAGATGTTTACATAGAAAAATAATTCTTATAAAAATATATGAATGAATGAATACCAGCATGAAAATGGTGTCCAAATATAAGTTTGGTGATGGATCGTGTAGCATCATCAACAACCTTATGAAGGCAAACAGTGCAAAGAGGGGCACTGTTTAAATCATTGGGGAAAATAATATTTGCCATAACTATTGAAAAAATTAAGACACAAATCAATTAATAAAAAAGAGAAGTGAAAAAATAGGTGATTTCAACATCATTTATAGGGACTTTTTTACACATTAATTAATTGACTTACTAAGTTTGGAACTTTTTATTAGATTTTCTTACTATGAATTATGTTAGTGGTCAAATGAAAATTGATTTGTATTATTTATTATTACTTTTTTCCTATAATAGTGTTAAACTTTAAATTATTTGGAAATGTGGTCCTCCATATATAGGAAAGAAGTTAAAATCTTGTTTAAAAAATGATTTAATGGTAAAGATACATTTAAGGTAACTGTATATTTTTCAAGTTTCATATATAAACTATTACTAATTATTTATTAAAAGACACATCAACTATCAGTTTTTTCCTTTTTCTACTATAGACACGTGACTTTTGACCCTTCTTGAATTTCAATCAATTTTTTTTAGCTTTAAATGTTTATTTAAATCTAATCTTTTCTCTAATTTTTATTTCATTTTTAGTAGATTTTACTTGAAAAAATTAAAAATCACAAAAAATCATATTTTTTAAAAAAAATTGTACATCCATTTTTTATTTTTGAGGAAAAAGAAAAATTATAAAAATATGTTATTTGAATTTTCTTATATTTTCTTACAAAAATATATTTTAGGTAATATTTTAATGTTGGTTATTTTTAGAAGAAAAATTAAAAAGATCAAACTATATAGCATGTTGCCACGTGGTAAATTCCATCTCAATCTTTATCAAAAGCATATTTTTTCATTAGAAAGGAGAATAGTCCATCTTCCTCCCAAACTTTTTAATCTTATTCAAAATTTATAATAGACATTTTAGGAAAATTAATTAGACCTAAAAAAATAAACCACACTTCATCGTAAATCTAATATTATATATATTAAAGATAGAAAGAGAGGAGGATTTAATAGAGGAAACTCTAATCAACCAAGCTAAGCAACAAGAAGAAGCACCTCAGCTCATTGCTTTGAACATGAAAAATCATCAACTCCCAATATCCAAATCTATTCAACTTCAGAAGTCAGGCCTTGGTGCTATCGTGGCGTGTCGCTGTCACGACCCAGACCATCATGATTGACACCCACACTAACCCTCCGGTGGGAGAATCATTAATACTAATTAGCTAACCAAAGAACTACACAAATTAATCAAAACTAGGGCATTTAAAGTTACGGAAGCAGATTTAAATTCTAAAGGAAAAATAGAATTCCCATAAACTCCAAAAGTCTAATCAAACAAATGTGGAATAATACCTAGAACCTGAAAGTCAATGTACCAAAACATCTAATGTTCAACAAGTCTAAGAAAATGGGTACAACCCAATTAAACATAAGAAATCCTAATGTACTAGTTTAAGTTCGAAATGGGAACATAAACGAAAAGAGAACTCATGGCAGCTCGGAAGAACTGGCTCACCCTTGAATTCGATGACGATCACTGATCTTCTAAACGAGGTCTGTCAATAGCCTCTTGAAGATGCCCGGTACTCAACAAAGAAAGAGCAAGTACCGTATCAGTACACAACCACAGTGTACTGGTAGGATCACGCGGCTATCCTACTAAGTGCAATATATATAAGCCATTACAACATAATAATAACATGCACACGCCGAACATATACAATATCAACATCATTTATGAACAATGTACAATTTCACAATTCTCAAGATATATAGTTATGCCAAGTTAATAGTCTTCTCATGGAACCTATATCCAAACAGTTAGTGTACCAGTAAGTGGTACCCGTTCTAAGTTAGTGTGTTGGATCGTGACCCGCGTTCCAATGTTTATGCTGGTACGTGGTAACCGATCCCAATTAGCGTGTTAGAACGCAACACCCGATCCATTCACCAAGCCACAATCAGATTCACAAGTATATTCTCATAATCATACAATCAAGTCATGATTCATTACATTCAATTATCCGTCTATCCTCATTTACTATTAATGTGATCAATAATGTACTATTCGCATACATCTATGTAGCATAATGAAGCAAGAACAAACATATATTACACAACATGAAATCACAACCATCACCTACCTCGAACAAAGCTTGAAATCCCCTAAGAAACTTGATTCTTCCCTTTTCAGATTCTTTTCGTTTGTTCTTGGTCTACAAACAATCAATATAATGCTAGGATCAATAATCAAGACTTAATTACCCGGATAATAATCAATAATATCAACCCTAGGTGAAACCCTTTATCCCAATATCCAAATTAGGGTTTTTCCCACCATCCAAACAGTTCCAAAATCGCTCCCCGATAATTATTACCCACGAAATTAAGTTCTACGGATCGAAAATGGATTCGGGGAGTGAAAACCTTACCTTTAGCCTCAAGAATGGTGGAAAATTGTCAAGAAAGCACTTGGGGTCGTCTCATAGCTCTCAAAGTCGAAACTTGCAGAATAAAGTGATTTTGGGTTTATTTCTAACTTAATTCACGACTGGGCCTCCACAACAGTCCTCACCCCGCTACAGCGGTCCCACCCTGGCAAAAATAATCCTGCCACAATGGCTTGCACGGAACCAGTGAATCAATTTAAGAGTTTCAAACCCCCATTTCACAACACAGCTCTAACCCATGACTCTCAGAAACTACCTATTCACGCTAAGATTAATTTCAGGAGTTCTACTCACCCGAATTCAATTCTGTAAAGTTGCACGGGTTCCTTAATGTCTTAGTTATCTACTCATGTGATCAAAATCATAGTTAGATCACCCAATTGTTACCAGATTTTCCTAGACCTTACTAACTCCGATTTCGTCCAAATCTGGACTAGGTTGGGAAATTTCAAGTTACTACCAAAAAGTTTTTCGGCTCAAAAATTTTCCCCATTGGCTTTCCTATAACGATGAGAACAAGTCATTACAATAGATACCAATTTACCCATCACTCGTCCCCGAGTGACAAACTTAGGAAAATAGGCTAAAGAAAGAATGGAGTAGTACTTGAATCAACGAACAACTAGGGATACTTGTCTCGCATGTCTTTCTCGGTTTCCCAAGTAACTTCCTCAACTGGACGATGCTTTCATTGTACCTTCACGGATTTAATCTCTTAGTCCTTAGCTTACGCACATCACGATCAAAAATTGCAATTGGTTCTTCCTCATACTGAAGGTCTTTGTCTAACACAACTGAGTCTCATTTTATGATGTAATCCCCATCACCATGATATCTCTTCAACATGGACAAATGAAATACCGGATGAACTCCCGATAGGTTGGGAGGTAAGGCCAATCAACAAGCCACAGGCCCTACACAATCAAGAACCTCAAAGGGACCAATGTAAAGAGAACTAACCTTGCCTTTCTTGCCAAATCTCATCACCCCTTTCATCGGTGATACTTTAAGAAGAACTTTCTCACCAGTCTGAAATGTCATATCTCTCACATTATGGTCTGCATACTTTTTTTGTCTACTCTGGGCCGCTAAAAGCTTAGCTTGGATGCTCCTCACTTTATCTTGAGCATCCTTTACTAAATCAACCCCCAAAGGTTTCACATCTCCAACCTCAAACCATCATATGAGTGATCTACATCCCTCCCATAAAGTGCCTCAAACAGTGCCATATATATGTTGGAGTGATAACTATTATTATAGGAGAACTCACACAAAGGTAAGAACTTATCCCAATGTCCTCCAAAATCAATCACACATGCTCTCAACATGTCTTCTAACACTTGAATAGTCCTCTCTGACTGCCCATCTGTGGATGGAAAGTTGTACTGAAAGTGAGTTGTGTGCACAATTCATCATGTAACTTCCTCCAAAGTCTTGGGAAGACCAGCCACAAAATACGTAGCTATCATTTCCCACTTCCATTATAGAATTGGCATTCTCTGAAGCAACCATACAGGCCTTTGATGTTCATACTTTATTTGTTGGCAATTTTGACACTTAGTCACAAACTCCGCTATATCCTTCTTCATGCTAGGCCACCAATAAAGACGCTTCAAGTCTCGGTACATCTTGGTCACACCCGGATGGATAGAATATTGCGAACTATGAGATTCTGCCAATAATTTCTGAATCAAGTCCCCCACTTTAGGAACATAAATCCTTCCTTTAAAACTGAGCACACCTTCCACATCAAGAGTGGTCTCTTGTGTCTTACCAATCACATTCTTCTTTCTAAACCCATTCAAATTTTCATCCTCAAACTATTTGGCCTTGATCTCCTCAATGAACGTGACCCTTACTTCAATGCTAGCTAACACCCCACCTTTCTCTGTGATGCCCAACTGCATGAACTTATATTCCAAGGTTTGAATTTCCTTAGCCAAGGATCGCTTGAATACACTCACGCAAGCTAAACTACCCATACTCACCGCCTTTCGACTTAGTGCGTCTGCCACTACATTATCTTTACCCGAATGATATTGGATGGTCACATTATAATCCTTGAGTAATTCCATCCACCTTCAATGTCTCAAATTCAGATTCTTTTGAGTGAACACATGTTGCAGATTACGATGATCGGTAAACATCTCGCACTTAACACCATAAAGATAATGCCGCCAGATCTTAAGTACGAACACTACCGCTGCCAACTCAAAATCATGTGTTGGATAATTCCTCTCATGTACCTTCAACTGTCACTGTAACACCCCTAAATACCAACCAAGAGTCGCATGTCGATACACCGTTATTTAATTACTACAATATGTTTTATTCTCATTTTGGAAACTTGAAATTTTGTGATATTTGCAAACTTGCTTAACATAATTGTGATCGTAATTTAAGGGATTGTGTTGTGATATTTACGTAATATTCTAATTATCATTTTGGGCAGCAAAACCTTTTTACTTTTGGTCAGCCAACTTTGCTTTCAGTTATATCTATAAGTGATAAATATCACTTTTATAACATATATTCTCACACTTCCTCTATAAGATTTTGTGTTCCTTAATTCTAAGAAACCTGGATAACTTTCTATAGCCATATTACTCATAAAATCACAAGAAAAACTTGGTCCTTTTGCTGGAAGTCGAGACACATCCTAACTTTTGGTGAGGGATTGAAATCTATTTTTGAGCTGAGTAGTGTTCAGTACTTTTAGAATATCTCGTTCTCTAGAACTCCTTTTTCGGTGAATAAATATGATTTGGAAAGCTGATTCTTATAACTACGTACAACTATTATGTTTTTGTAAAACTCTAATTTAGCTGTTATGGATTCAAAATATGGGACGCAACATAAGACAAGTTATGTCCAGATTTCTGATTTAGAAATCTTGTATGTCCAACTGTTAGTGTTTTGACTATATATTTTGTACAAAACGTATTTTTTTATTATTCTTGATTATTCACAATAAGAGATATAACTACATCTTTCATGAAGGATATAAAGTCCTATTTTTCCGTTTTCCTGTTCAAAATAATGTTGCGACTTGAGGTACCAGGCTGGACAGATTCACTGTTTTGGGAGCATAGTTGTATTTGTATATGCTAGGCTTACTTGTGATGATAATCCTCTTTTACGTTAACATTATTGAGCTAATAGAAGTTAAAGAAATTATTTAATTGTATTTTTAAGGTTATATATACTCGTGTACAAGTTGAGGACCTTGATACGTTGGTCGGTCTACGGTTTGAACTCTTCAAGTTTTGTTGGACTGTTTCTATTCTAAAGCCTGAGGTTTGTGTATAAACTTTTACTCTTGTTATCTGCTTGTATATTTAAAGGGTTATCTCGATACCTTGGTTACTTCTTGTCACGTTGTATTGTCGTATTGGTATTCTCTCAAACTTTCAAGACACTTGTGTAACTCGCCCACTTGTACGAATTGCTTGATAACCTGACACTCTTGTTGGGACTTTGTCTTTCTTGTGGATTTGATTTTGTCACTATTGGCATGCCTATTGATTCGGATTATTTGCCATCTTGACTTTGGATTTTTGGTTCGTCTTAAGTATAGAAGTTGTCCATTTAAAGTATGAACTAGGAAGCCATGTTTAATATGGTTCTTGATTCTCTTGATTATTGGGCTTTGACCCTTCTTGATAGAGGGATTCGGTCCTTCTTAATACTTGATTATGCTAGGTGTGACAATATGATGTATATATTGGGCGAGCCTTGGTATTGGATCTCTTGGGAAATGATGTTATGAACGTTCTTGACACTTGGATCTTTAAATATAGAACTTGATGCCCTTAATATATTGTTCACTTTATTTATTTATTATGTTTCGATTGTGCTGCCCATGACTTTTTAAAGGTAACTTGGTGAATCTAGCGGCTCCACGCATATAGTTTTTACACCACTGAGCGTTATGCTTAGCGATAGTTATTTCTATCATAGGGAACGTTCGAGGGGATACTTGAAGCTGGCCATTGGAGACGAAATTTATGAGAACTTTATGGGAAGATCACATTTGCATATATGCATTTACAGTTTGCATAAATATTGGGACTTGTACATGATCTATATGTTGTACATTTACATGAATTTTGAAGGCTAATTTGATCATATCACCATGGGTTGTAAAATAAGTATGACTACATGTTTTACTATTTGGGGTGTGTAAACCCAAGTTTTGTCATGTATTAAATTTACATTTTATTTTGAAGGTTTGTATGAAGCATGAACCAATCAAGCTTCGGTACCCCGAAGTTGGTAATGATTTATAACGTGTCTTGTAGTAGTATAGATAATACATGAAAATCTCTTAATGTATTTTTAAAAGTATTTTGAAAGATTCTTCCACCATTAAGTGAGACTCTTGTCTTGTTTAAATATGAGATCAACTAAATTTCTAAATGACAAGCCTCTATACCTTTTACTTGTTATTTTGGGCTAAATTCCTCTATTGAATTATAATTTATATATCTTAGATTAATCCCTTTTAAATGTGCAAGAATTATATTAGCTTTCTTGTTAAGTAGTACCATCTTTATGAGAGGGTTGTTACAGCCGCGATGCATAAGCTATGGCATTCTTATCCTGCATCAATACTGCACCCAAACCAGAATGTGAAGCAACACAATAAACAATAAAATCTTTACCTTTCACCAGTAGTGCTAGAATAAGTGTTGTGGTCAAGAGAGTCTTGATATTTTGAAAGCTCTCCTCACATTTTTCAGACCATTCAAATGGTATCTCTTTTTTGGTCAAATTTGTCAAGTGCGTGGCTATAGAAGTAAAGTTTTTCACAAATCGACGATAGTAGCTAGCGAGCCCCACAAAACTCCTAACTTCAGTTATAGAGCTAGGCCGAACCCAATTCTTAACTGCTTCAATCTTTTGGAGATATACCATTATCCCTTCTTTTGAAACCACATACCCCAAAAAGGCAACTGAAGTCAACCAAAATTCACACTTAGAAAATTTCGCATACAACTTTTGTTTCCCAAGAACACCCATAACAATAAGAAAATGGTCGGCATGCTCTTCCTCACTTTTCGAATAAATCAAAATATCATCAATAAAGACTATAACAAACGAATCAAGAAATGGTTTGAACACACTATTCATCAAACTCATAAAAGCTGCAGGCGCATTTGTCAACCCAAAGGACATGACTAGAAACGCATAGTGCCATAGTGGGTTCTAAACGCCATCTTGGACACATCTTCAGGCCTAATCTTTAACTAATAGTATATACCTTAGATCAATCTTAGAGAAAACTGATGTACCTTGTAATTGGTCAAAAAGATCATCTATTCGAGGCAATGTATACTTGTTTTGAATGGTGACCCTATTCAATTACCGATAATCTATACACATCCTCATACTACTATTTTTTTCTTAACAAACAATACAAGAGCACCCCACGGGGAAGCACTAGGACGAATGAATCATTTATCAAGAAATTCTTAGATTTGAGCCTTAAGCCCTCTTAATTCTACCAAAGCCATGCGATATGGAGAGATAAAAATGGGGTGGGTACTAGGTTCTAAATCAATGCAGAAATCTATATCTCTGTCCGAAGGCATACCAGAAAATTCAGTAGGAAACACTTCTCTAAATTCTGACACCACAAGAATAGACTCAATAGAGGGGAATTCAACCTCAACATCCCGAATATGAGCCAAATAAGCCAAACAACCCTGCCCTACCAGTTTTCTAGCCTGAATGAAGGATATGATCTTAGCTTGCTTAGGCTTGTACACCTATTCCCACTCTAACTTTTCCCTTCCCGGAATTTCTAGAGTCACAGACTTAGTATTATAATTAAGCATAATATAATAGGAGGACAACTAAGTCATGCCTAAGATTATATCAAAGTCAGTCATATCCAAAATCACCAAGTCAGCCCAAGTCTGAAAACTATAAACAAATAGGACAAGCACAATAGACATGGGTGACTATGACAGACTCTCCAACTGGGTAGAAACATGGATAGGGGCATCAAGTAATCACAAATCATAGCAAATTATGAGGCAAATCGCACGAACACATAAAAATAAGTAGAACTCGGATCAAATAACACATTAGCCATCCGGTCACAAACAAAAATAGTACTTGTGATCACTACGTCAGACACCTTCGCCTCGGTCTTTCCTGGAAAGGCATAACACTGAGCCATGTCATCATGATGGGCGACTTTCCTGCTTGGTTGCACTGTACCCCTATATGTGTTACCATTTCCTTACCTCTGTGGCCTCGCTGATTTCTTTCTCACCCACCTTGTAGATGTCCTTGACCATTATTACTATTTCTCGCGGGTACCATTGCTCTAATTTGCTGGTGCGCGGAATCCATCATGCGCGGGTGGGGGCAATCTCTCATCATATGCCTAGGTGCTCCACAGCTATAGCAAGTACAATCAAAAGATGGCATGCTGCCCGCCGAAGGTGCGACATCCTGGTTATCCTAAATCAAATTCTGAGGTGGAGTTCTGGAGTAATTACCTATAGAAGCGGGCATAGCAGACTGAATTGGTTGGACTGCAAGAGTCGCCCTTCATGAACCTCTGGAGTAAGAACCCTGCAAATTTCTTGAATTCTTGACTTTCTTTGCCAATGTCTTAGCCTGACTGTCTCGCCTCACACTCTCCACTTTCTTCACAAAATTTGTTACCTTATTGAAGGTTTTTCTTGCAGAGGTCATATGAACATACAATACTTACAATTCAGAATTTAGTCCCTTAACAAATAGGCAGATCCTCTCTTCCTTAGTAGTCACCAATTGAGTAACATATCTAGACAAAGCATGGAACTTGGCCTCATAAGCAGCCACAGTCATACCACCTTGCTCCAAAGCCATGAACTCATCCTTTTTACGATCTCTCAAGGTCCGGGGCACATACTTTTCCAAGAACAGAGCATGAAACTGGGTCCAAGTAAATGGGGGTAAAACTGAAGATCTGCATTCCACATAAGCTCTTTACCACTGCTTAGCCTCACCCTGAAGTTGAAAGGTTACGAACTCCACGCCATGTTGATGGACAACTCTTAACTTATGAAGCCTCTCATAACAATCTAGGATGAACTCATATGCATCCTCGCTCTCAGAACCATGGAACACATGCGGTTTCAATTTCAAGAACTTAGTCAACATCTCATGCTCATTACCAGTCATAACAGGACCCAAAAAAGGATGAAAGAAAGCATCATTACCTACAGTTCCACCCACCTTGGGGACAATGATAGCAATAGGGGGATTGGCAGGAGCTTGAGTTGCTTGAACAAAGAGAAGCATTCCAGGACCAACCAATCATTTCAAGAACAACATAATTTATTGGGCTAACACTAGATCTAGGGGAGGAATACTTATAGTCTCAGCCTGCACTTCTTCCTCTAGTCCAACATTCTCTTTATCCTCAACCTCAACATTCTCTTATATCTCTTCATGATGCACAGGGGGATTCTCATTCCTAGGAGCATTCTCAACCAGAGCTCCATCCCTAGTAGGTGCTACCCTTCCTCGGCATCTGCCCCTTGCTCTTCCTATACCCCTGCCTCGACCTCGACCTCGACCTCGACCTCTCGCTGTGGATTCCTTAGCTGACGCATTGACAGTACCTACGGGTCTGACGCTGTTGAACTTAGTATACACCATCTGCAGATAGAAGAGTAAAGGAAATTAGATATTAATTCGAATCACCAAATACCAATTGGAATCATGTTATAGCACGAAATGAGACAAGAGAAAACAGAGAGATTTCCTAAAGTCCTATAGTCTCTCGAAGAAAAGTAGAGACGTCTCTGTACCATTCCAGAAGACTCTACTAGACTCGTTTTGGTACATTGAGATCAACGAACCTAGGCTATGATACCAACTTTGTCATGACCCAGACCATCGTGATTGACACCCACACTAACCTTTCGGTGGAAGAACCATTAATACAAATTAGCAAACCAAAGAACTACATAACTTAATCAAAACTAAGACATTTAAAGTTTTAGAAGCAGGTTTAAATGCTAAATGAAAAATAGAGTTCCCATAAACTCCAAAAGTCTAATAAAACAAATGCGGAATAATACCTAGAACCTGAAAGTTAATGTACCAAAACATCTAAAGTTCAACAAGTCTAAGAAAATGGGTACAACCCAAATAAACATAAGAAATCTTAATGTACTAGTTTAAGTCCGGAATGGGGACATAAATGAAAATAGAACTCATGGCAACCCGGAAGAATTGGATCACCCTTGACGATCACTGATCTTCTAAACGAGGTTTGTCCATAGCCACTTGAAGATGCCCTGTACTCAACAAAGAAAGAACAAGTGCAGTATCAGTACACAACCACAGTGTACTGGTAGGATCACGCGGTTATCCCACTAAGTGCAACATACATAAGCAATTACAACATAATAACAACATACATACACCGAACATATACAATATCAACATCATTTACGAATAACGTACAATTTCGCAATTCTCAAGATATACAGTTATGTCAAGTCAATGGTCCTCTCATGGAATTCACACCCAAACAGTTAATGTACCGGTACGTGGTACCCATTCCAAGTTAGTGTGTCGGATCGTGACACCCGTTCCAATGTTTATGCCGATACGTGACAACCGATCCCAATTAGCGTGTCGAAATACAACACCTGATCCATTCAACAAGTCATAATCATATTCACAAGTATATTCTCATAATCATACAATCAAGTCATGATTCATTACATTCAATTATCCGTTTATCCTCATTTACGATTAGTGTGATCAATAATGTACCATTCACATACATCCATGTACCATAATGAAGCAAGAACAAACATATATCACACAACATGAAATCACAATCATCACCTACCTCAAACAAAGCTTGAAATCCCCTAAGAAACTTGATTCTTCCCTTTTCAGATTCTTTTCGTTTGTTCTTGGTTTACAATCAATCAATATAATGCTAGGATCAATAATCAAGACTTAATTACCCGGATAATAATCAATAATATCAACCCTAGGTGAAACCCTTGAACCCAATATCCAAATTAGGGCTTTTTCTACAATCCAAACAGTTCCAAAACCCTTCCTCGATAATAATTACCCACGAAACTAAGTTCTACGAATTGAAACATGGATTTGGGAAGTGAAAACCTTACCTTTAGCCTCAAGAATGGTGGAAACTGTCAAGAAAGCACTTGGGGTCGTCTCCTAGCTCTCAAAGTCGAAACTTGCAGAATAAAACGATTTTGGAATTTATTACCGACTTAATTCACGACTGGCCCACCACAACGGTCCCTACCCCGCAACAGTGACCTCGCCTTGGAAGAAATAATGCCTCTACAGCGGCTTGCACGAAACCAGTGAGTCAATTTAAGAGTTTCAAACCCCCATTTCACAACACACTTCCAACCCATGACACTCAGAAACTACCCGTTCATGCTAAGATCAGTTTCGGGAGTTCTACTTGGCCGAGTTCAATTCCGTAAAGTCGCACGTGTTCCTTAACATCTTAACAATCTACTCATGTGATCAAAATCATAGTTAGATCACCCAGTTGTTACCAGATTTCCCTAGACCTTACTGACTCCAATTTTGTCCAAATTTGGACTAGGTTGGGAAATTCCAAGTTACTACGAAAAAGTTTTCTGGCCCAAAAAATTTTCCCGATGGCTTTTCTATAATGACGGGAACTGGTCATTACAGCCGCTCCAGGCACTTCCCCAGCATCCCGATGATTTTTCAAGCTTAAATTAGGACCCCAACTTAGTTTAGAATTGAGAAATTTCTCCTAAACTATTCTTGATTCTCAAATCCAACATAAATACATGAGAACTTTCATACAATTCCTTTGGAAACATACCTTTATCAAATCAATAGGGTTCATGTGATACTGATACGCTCAAATTACACTTCCTTTCAAAAGCATAAGCGATCGTTATCAAGTAGAGAACCCAACTTGTAGGTTGAGATCGATCCCACGAGGAAAATGGTTTAGACTTTACTTTTAACCAACAATTATATTCAATTAGTCAAATTATTTCCAGAAACAGGTAATAAAAGGGGGGATTGTGCTTGTGTGAAACAAATAGTAAAAACTTAGCAAGTAATCAATAATTAAACTCAACTTTGGTTGTTATCAAGATAAGAGCAATAACTAGGGTATACGTGTTCCCCATAATCTCATAACGCAATAATCCTAGTAATAGCAATCCTTTTCTAGTATATTACATGCAAAGTGATAAGTTAGGTATCTCTAAATCCTTGGTCCGGCATCTAGAGAATTTCACCCCGCACCTTGGTCCGGCTACGTGTGTATAATTTACTAACCCTTACCTTTACCTCATATTAGACATCATAATCGATGGTTGGCTTAGTTATTACTTCGCACCAATCGACACTAGCCTATTAGATAGTATCACACTAAATCTATGTTGATAATTCTTTTCTTGTTAATTACCTCCTTGGTCCGGCAAGTAGTAACAAGGCGAGTTCTAACGCGTGCACTCGTTAAAAAGACTTCTAAACGAAAGAATTATCAATACATGCAAAACACTATTCAAGAATTGCTTATTTACTATTCATACTTTGTTAATCGATCATGGTTCCCACAACCCTAGTTGTGGATTTAGTTACCCATACTAGCAAGAACACAATTCATAATTGTAGATGAAGAAATCATGAACTTACTTAGAGAAAATAATAAATCCAGAAAATTTACTTGAATTGCAAAGCCAAAATCTTCAAAACAAACTTTAGAAATCAATAATTGCTAGGGTTGCAAATTAATCTCCAAAGTTACAAAGCAAAAATAGAATAATAGTGTCTAACCCCCAAAAACGAGGTTTACATGTCCTATTTATAGAAAACAAATCCTAAATAAAAAGGGAAACAAATTAAGGAAAGTTTTGTTCAGGTACGCGTCTTCGATCCACGAGACTGACTTACGGACCGTCGATCGATCTACGGTCCGTAAGTCACTTCCGTCACTCGGGACTTAGAAAATATTTCATCTTCCCAAAAATCATCTTCTCTGAAGCAAACGACGGACCAACAGTACGGACCGTAGATCGACCTACGGTCCGTCAATACCTTCCGTAGCTCCATACTTGGCATTTTCAAAAATCAGGTACTGGAACCCTCGCAGTCTCAATCTACGGATCAACAGTACGGTCCGTAGATCAATCTACGGACCGTCAATGGGCACCGTGGTTCCACACTTGGTCAGATTTCCCTGATTTGTCCTCAACACTTTCCTGCTGATCTACGGTCCTCACCTACGGACCGTGAATGGACCTACGGTCCGTAGATGACCTCCGTGGATGCCCTTTTCTGCATTTTCTTCAGCTGTCTCTAAACTTTCGCGCCTGAACACCTTTCCTGCAAAACATGATAAAACACATAAAAACCAATATAAAAAGGCCCTAGACACACACAACTTGTAAGTGAAATGTATTAGAAATACCGTAAACTCACGGTATATCAACACCCTCAACTTAAATTCGTTGTTTGTCCTCAAGCGACGCACTAGGACTCTAAACGACACTTGTATAGAAGCAAGCATTTCTAACTCAAGCAATCACATGACTCTCTACCTCCTCATTGTTCGGGTGCACATTCCTTCTCATAGACTCGATAAGCCAACTCATGCGGATCACATCATGACACAGACCAACCTACTGACACACAACAGACACCTTCTTACTGTCAGCCAGGTACCAACTTTCCAACAATGTAACTAGTGCCCTTACTTCAACTGAAATCCTCATTTCGCATAAAAATTTACTTTCATTCATGGTACAAAGATTCATTCAACACTCACGCTCAGAAGTAATTTCAAATTCAGTTAGTGCTTACTGCCATAAGCTTGCCCTTATTTTCACTGCTTGGACTCTCCAAACTAGATTCTAAGATCACTATAGGACTTTATTGGCTTGTAACATAGGCTCAGGGTTAGGTGTGGTACATTTGGGTACTGTTTAGTGACTTTCTGCCCTCCTTGTCATTACACTAGGCTTTTAACCTCTTTTTGCCCTATTTTTGTCATATTATTGCTTTACCTTCTTTCCCTTGAATTTCTTCAACCACGGATGTGACTTTAGACTTTGTAGCTCATTGTTCCTTTCGCTTTTAACAAGTCACATCCCCTTTTTTTTTTTTTTTTAATTTTATATACCCATTTTCTTTCCGTTTCCTCTTTCATAGCCACCCTCAACTTATGGATTTTCCGTTAGTCGAGGTTCACAATACCCGATGTCAGGTCAGGGCCAAGATTGCATTTACTTTTTACATTAGCCACCCTCAACTTAGGCTTTTGGCCTAAGTCAAAGTGCACATGTCCAAGGAGGGACCGGGGCCAACATAGTAGATTATGGGAAAGTGAGTTCGGGGTTTTAGAAAGAAATAGTTTATTTTTAGGCTCAAAATTGGATCAAAGGGAACAATTATTTCATTTGGTTGAATCCTTCTAGGCAATTTGTGGATTTTTCAGAACAACGGCCTATGATCACTTCCTATCCTCTAGATTGAATTGTCTTAGCAGGACTAACCGGGCAAGTTCTAGTTTTGCACAAAACTGTTTGAATAGTCAACGATTCTCACCCACTCTTGGCACATAGTTTCATTATCAGATTGTCAGATTACCCAGTTCAAGTCTCAGGTTTAATCATGCAATCAAGTTGATTGTTACTATGTCATATTCAGAGCTAACATAGTCAACTAATCGTAGCCTACTTCTAGTATACAACCCAGAATCTGACGGGTATCATTTTTCTAAGCCATCATGCTTCATTCTGTATCATGCTTTTATACACACAATCCTAAGACATGCCGGTTCAACAGAAATTTAAACAGTCACTTGGGGGAAAAGAACACAGGCAAGAAAACCCCAAGAGAGGATTCATGAGTTGGGTTACTCAGACTTCACCCTATCACTCACGATCCATTTACCCCACCCCCAACAAAAATAGATGCAATTGTCCACAATGCATACATAGACAGTAAAAGTGAATGGATTTGAGTGAAGCAAACCTGTGGCGCGAAGCGCCGGCGAATCATCAACAAGCAGGGGGGTCCGGTTTCCCGGAGCCCTCTCGAACATCAGCGGGAGCACCCTCAGCAGTGCCCCCCTCACCAATCCTAGCACTCTCAGTAGTGCTCGCTATCAACTGCTCCGCACCATCAGTGGTGTTCACAATGCCCCTCAAAATAGGCTGAACCTCTATAACTGGGGCAGAGCTCGATGCCCCTGCAGCTCTCTCACGCACCCTCTGCTGACGCAACTCCTCGTCTGCAATCGATGCCCTCCTAGCCTCCTTCTCCTGTCGACGCTGTCTTTTCTGAGCTTTCTCTTCCTCCGTGCGATGAGAACGGTGCCGCTTCCCCTTTGCATGTGTCGGTGCAGGCCCCTCCTCGGCGATGCCACTGAATAGAGCATCTAGCACTGTATCATCAGCCAGTGCAGTGGGGGCAGCCTGAGTCTCAACTGAAGGTGCAGCAAGAATGGCATCAACATCAGTTCGGAAGCTGGCTATGTCAGCCTGCAAAGCAGATAAGTCTGTGGCTGGAACTGCTCGCTCAAGAACTCGCAACTCAAAGGCGTCAAGCCGCTTATTTACCGCCAGGACCTTACGGTCCATCATCCCCTCCATCCTGCGCTCCAATCTAGCCTCGGACTCGGCAATTGACTTTTGCATCCAAGGTTGGATGTGATGCAACAGTGTGGCCATCTGCGCCTCTAACTTTTGTACTCTGGCCATCGGGACAACCGTCGCTCCTAACGGTGGTGTGGACCGGGAAGAACTAGGAGCAATACTAGCTGCCTGAGACGAGGAGCCTGGGACAGTGTCGGTGTGGTCTGGGATAATGGGGTCACCGCCCTGTGCCTGCCCCACAGTGTCTGCAAGATCGGAGCTCAAGGGGGGTACCTCAATCTGGGGCTCTCGGCGAGGCGCTGCCACATTCGCGTCATCCCGAATAAGGCCGATGTCCAATGCCCCGGTAGGGTGGACTAGTCTGTCACAATGCCAGATCGGCACTCCAGAGTCCCTGCACAAGTGAAATATCAGACAGGGGAAAGGGTAAGTGGTGGAGGTCCTGAAAGCTCTCTCGTAGATCTCTGCCAGCAGCATTCGGGCAAAGTCAATCTCTACTCCCGCAACCAATGCAGCAACCATCACCGCTCTGTCCCAAGTGACCTGATTGTCGGCTTTTGTGGGCGACACTCTGTTGCGTACCAACAGCCAGAAGAATTTTGCGACGAAGTTCAGTGTGGCCTTCCGGATGCCCAACCGTGGAGCAGCGACCCATTCCGCTCGCTCGCCATCTGCAGCAATGTACCGGGCAAGCCATAGTATCACAGCCTCTCGCTGGTCAGCATTCCTCTGGAAGGCACCACTCCGCACGATGTTCCAGTGGTAATCAAACTCTGAAGTGTTAGGTGACCAAGCGTGGCCCGTGGTAGGACCATAGAGAAAACGGCTAATGGTGGCAGGTGATATGTCCACCGGACACCCTCGAACCATGGTGGAAGTGAGCGGATCCTGAGCTAACGGCTTTGACCGCTTGGAAATGGACCCGCGGAGAGTGGCTGCATAGGAAGCATAGAACTCCCGGACAATCTCCTCGCTATACGTCCCTGGGTCTCGAGCCATCCAGTCACACTTGTGAAGTTTGAAAAGTCGGTGAATATCTGGAACAGTGTGCAAGCTCCCCGTGAGGACTCTGCGCTCCTCTTGAATTAATCGGGCCAT
>NC_064287.1:59828024-59853578 GCF_019186545.1 Solanum stenotomum
AAAAAAAAAAAAAAAAAAAAAAAAAAACAGACAGAACAACCATCCAAATGTCACGTTTGATGGGTATTTTAGACAACATTTCTCATCAATGAATATTGCTTGAAGATGCACGACAACTAATACATTGACAAGGTGGTGGTGAACGCCCATCATTAACTGAAGAACTTGTGGTTGCCAAAGTGAGCTCCAAACATGGCAACACATAGTTACGAGTTCGCTCGTATAAAATGGGTGCTTCATGACTTATAGGATCTGAACCAATGTTTAGACCTGAGACAAAGGTCCTCTGATGAATCATCTCGAGAGCAGTTGGAGGAGGAGGGACATGCAATTGTTGTCTCCATCTATTTTCAATAACAAAGTACTCAAATTAATATATGGTTCATGAAATAAATTAAATATAATTCTAAAAGTATATGCTAAAGGATTTAATGAGAGAATAAACTAAAAGTATAAATGTTCATGTCATGCCACGTAAAACTATATTTTATACAACAAAATTTATATTATAAACACACTCAAATTATTCAGGCACAAACATTCACTTAAAATCTTAGATTAATCAATTAGAAAAAAAAGGGGTAAGATTAATTACCTCATATGGCTAGCACCTCCATTTTGTGCATCGTTCGTTGTATGAAGAGGGTTCATATCCTAAATTTCAAATAGAATTTTCTTTTTTAGAATTTATAAACAATGAAAAAGCTAAACAATGTATAATTTTATTGTACATACAAAATTAAAATATCAAAATCAATAAATATAAAAAAAATTCTAAAAAAAACCCTAAAATTGAAGGTTGACACTCATTGACCTGCACACAATATTCAAACTAAAAATTATATTAGTATGATAATAATCTCTCTTTATCTAATTTTTATATTAAATTAATATACTTTACTATGATTAGATAATAAATAAGGTAAATATATGGTAATTACATGTTGTTCATTGTATTGGTCCTCATCGTTGCTCTCTTCATCTTCGTCCTCATCACTACTCTCTCCATCTTCAGAGTTTGCAACTTTCATCCAAATCCCGTCTTCTTCGATAACTTCGCAATTGGGGCATTTCATTAACCCCATAAAATTGAACTCAACTGCAATACAATCTGTATAATAGGAAAAAATGAAAAATAAGGTTTATACAATTAGATTATTAGATGTTAATGTGTGTCAAAACAAATGGAATCAATCATATAACGTTCAAACTTTTAGATTAGAAGGTATATAAAAATTACAAGGTTTTATGTTTTATGTTTTGTCGTTTTAATCCCATTATTTGTTAAAAAAAATATATATTTTTTATTGTATTTGTTTTTACCAACTTACACCAAGGTTTTATCTAAAAGATCAAAGAAAATAATCTAGCTAACTACATGAGTTATTGTTCACTTCAAATGAGTAAAAAAAGAAGTAAAAATCCAACTTAATCAATTAAAAGATCCAAATAAAAATTCAAGAAAAAAGCCATATAAATCAAATAAACAATTTTTAAAGTTGAGTAACGAAAGATCTAGTTAGCTACTAATCGATTTATCAGATGTTTACATAGAAAAAAATTCTAATAAAATATATACCAACTTACAGCAAGGTTTTATCGAAAAGATCAAAGAAAATAATCTAGCTAACTACATGAGCTATCATTCACTTCAAATGAGTTTAAGAAAAAAAAAAAAGTAAAAATCCAACTTAATCAATTAAAAGATCCAAATAAAAATTCAAAAAAAAAAGCCATATAAATCAAATAAACAATTTTAAGGGTTGAGTAACGACAGATCTACTAATCGATTTATCAGATGTTTACATAAAAAAATAATTCTTATAAAAATATATGAATGAATGAATACCAGCATGAAAATAGTGTCCACATATAAGTTTGGTGATGGATCGTGTAACATCATCAACAACCTTATGAAGGCAAACAGTGCAAAGAGGGGCACTGTTTAAATCATTGGGGAAAATAATATTTGCCATAACTATTGAAAAATTTAAGACACAAATATTAATAAAAAAGAGAAGTGAAGAGTGAAGTGAAAAACTAGGTTGATTTCAACATCATTTATAGGGACATTTTTACACATTAATTAATTGACTTACTAAGTTTGAAACTTTTTATTAGATTTTCATACTATGAATTATGTTGGTGGTCAAATGGTAACATAAAATGTAAAAGAAAATTGATTTGTATTATTTATTATTACTTATTTCCTATAATAGTGTTAAACTTTAAATTATTTGAAAATGTGGTCCTCCATATATAGGAAAGAAGTTAAAATCATGTTTAAAAAATGATTTAATGGTAAAGATACATTTAAGGTAATTGTATTTTTCAAGATTCATATATAAACTATTACTAATTATTTATTAAAAGGCACATCAACTATTAGTTTTTTCCTTTTTTTACTATAGACACGTGACTTTTGGCACTTCCTGAATTTCAATCAATTTTTTTTTAGCTTTAAATGTTTATTTAAATCTAATCTTTTCTCTAATTTTTATTTCATTTTTAGTAGATTTTACTTGAAAAAATTAAAAATCACAAAAAATCATATTTTTAAAAAAAAATTGTACATCCATTTTTTATTTTTGAGGAAAAAGAAAAATTATAAAAATATGTTATTTGAATTTTCTTATATTTTCTTACAAAAAGATATTTTAGGTAATATTTTTATGTTGGTTATTTTTAGAAGAAAAAAAAAAGATCAAACTATATAGCATGTTGCCACGTGGTAAATTCCATCTCAATCTTTATCTAAAGCATGTTTCATTAGAAAGGAGAATATTCCACGCTTCCTCCCGAACTTTTTAATCTAATTCAAAATTTATAATAGACATTTTAGGAAAATTAATTAGACCTAAAAAAAAAAACCACACTTCATCCTAAATCTAATATTATATATATTAAAGAAAAAAAGAGAGGAGGATTTAATAGAGGAAACTCTAATCAACCAAAGCTAAGCAACAAAAAGAAGCACCCCAGCTCATTGCTTTGATTTGAGCATGAAAAATCATCAACTCCCAATATCCAAATCTATTCAAATTATGTATTTTTACTGATTATCATACTATTCATGTATTGTTATGCCTTTTTCATTGATTTTTTCTTGTTTACTTGTGTTTGATGTACTTTAAGCAGACAGTTTTGGGAAACAACCTCTCTTTCTCCACGATGAAGTGGTAAGATCTGCTTTCACATTACTCTCCCCAAACCCCACTTAGTAGATTTCACTAGATATGTTATTATTATTCAAATTATGTCTTGTTATTCATATTGTTGGTTCAACTTGTTATGTTGTAGACTTTTCCATTGGATTTGGGTAATTAATTAAAATTTTGGACACACTAATTTAAATGTGTCGTGGGATTGTGAAAAAAAGAAGGAGTTGTTGTACATATATGGATTCATCATGAATGATAATCCTAATTAATGACTATCTCATGGCTAATTATTTAGCTGTGGTAATGAGGGAATTATGAGGTAATTGTTGAAAATATAATAGAGGTTTATCATGAGTTATCTTGATGAGCTTTGATTTGAGCTAATTTAAGGTCTTTGAAAAGAAGACATTTTTGAGACTTTGGTTGATTAACGTAAAGATTAGATTAAAAGTTTTTTTTTTTTTTGCCTAACGTGTCTTTTTTTTTTTTTTTGCGTATCGTGTTGGATTTATATATTTATACACAACTTGTATAGTTTATGTTTGTACTTTATAATTTATGAGCAACCCTTAATTGCAATTTGGAATAAATGATCAGAGCTTATGCTCTCCTGAATTTTATAATTTTTTATGATCTAAAGGTCACACCATTATACGGGAATAAATAAATTTTAATGAAAATATTCCATCAAGCATTGCAACGATTCAATACAAAAACAGAATAACACGAACAACCAAGCAAATTAAGGGTTCAACAAGTTTCAAAAGCTAAAAGGCATAGTTTTAATTCTAAAAACAAATAAAATAACCATCCACAAATGTCACATTTGATGGCTATATATGTCACCCCAACATTTGTCTTAAACGCGTCCTGCTTAATATACAGGGCAACAGATACATTGACAAGGTGGTAGCGGATGCTCATCACCAAGTGAAGTACCAACAATGGCCAAGGTGAGCTCCAAACATGGTAACAGATTGTTACAAGCCTGCTTATGATACAAAGTGGATATTTTATGTGCTACTGGATCTGAGCCAACATTTGGATCTGAGGAAGAGATATGTCTCTGATCAACCATCTCAACATCAATTGGAGGAGGAGGGAGCCTATTTTCAATTACAAAGTACTCAAATTAACATATGACTCATGAAATAAATTAAATATACTTCAAAGGATATAAATAAAATGGTTTAATGAGAGAATAAACTGACTCATTTTGTTGGAGAATAGGGCTTTGATCACCCACAAAAGTATGAGAGAAAATGTTGAGTCCATTGTTGGTTTGGAAAGTAGTATGAAGAATGTTTGGAGGTGCACCATTCCATAAAACATCATTGTTCATATCATCCTTGTAAAATACAATTAATACCACAAAATTTATATCATAAACACATTAATTAATTATTCATGTACAAACATTAGTTGAAATATTAGTTTAATTAATTGTACTTATATATAATAAGAGAAATAGTTGAGTGATCTAGACTTCATAATGGATAGTTATACGATACCAATATTGTTACCTAATTAATTTCTCATGTTTTCATGTACTAGATTTATTTTTTTAAATGACTCAAGTCTTGACTTAAATTTTTTTGAAATGTTACAATATTTTCTCCTTGGGATCATTGGTCCTCGAATTACTGTTGGACTGAGAATGGGAAGGGGTTACTCTTACTATATTCGAGCCTAACTCAAAATCACAAAGTACTTAACATAGGTTGATTATTCTGATCTAAATCACAAGATTCGAGTTCTATACCTCTGTAGAAAATATCATCCCAAGANACTATATTCGAGCCTAACTCAAAATCACAAAGTACTTAACATAGGTTGATTATTCTGATCTAAATCACAAGATTCGAGTTCTATACCTCTGTAGGAGATATCATCCCAAGAACGCTACTCCTTACCGCTACACTCAGCTAACCTTGAGCTCATATCACGAAACAGCTAATGTATCACGCATTGTCCACATGTTAATAACACCACATTCAAGCCTAGGACTATAATCATTCCATGGACTCCTACTAACCACTCCTTATAAGAATTCCTCATTCTCTCGTCACTTCTACCAACATAATTTCATGCATACCAGTTCCTAATTACTCATCATAAAACTTTATCTCATTTTTCTCCACATATATAACCTTATATGAAATAAATACATCAGCACTATCACAATAAGAAAATAGCAATCCGTTTCTCTATCATCACACCATTACTATCAACAACACCACTTTGAAACTAAAAAGGATTACTGAAAGAAATTTAGGGTAAAATATCATGAGCACGATTCATTTGAGATATCTGGTATAAGAATATGCATGACATAACATTATGTTGCTAGACATTGAGAGTAAATCATGAATTTGCGAGACTGAGCATATGATCAGACAAAAGTGCTTATATGAATAGGTTCATATCTTGAGGTTGATATTCATAACTTTATGGATAAGAATGAGATCTATGGGATAAAGTTTTTGCCCCTCATTCTGGAAATGAGCTTAGATGCGAATCTCTCTGAAGTGTATATATGAGCATATGTCATAGACATATTTGATATTAGGAATATCAACAAGATGTTGTAATAACTGGACTTGAGGAATACAAAAGATTATTAATGGATGGGTATATCTCTAAAACTCTTTCTGAGCACCTCTCTATCTAATTCTTAACGCTTGACTTGACTTCTCATTTTATTATCTCCCCCTTAGGTCTAAAGCTAACACTTGAAAGCTTCTATTCATCATCTCTAAACTGGTCTACATTTTCTTTACTCTAATACTCAGGAAAAGCTTATCTCATGCCTATTGAACTCTCCATAAGCAGGTACTAAAACTCCTTCTAAGACCTCTTCCTGAGATGCTTCTCCTAACCTCATTTCATTGGCTTATAAGGTTGTTTCATCTAAATCTTAAGAAAGGAAAAAAAATATAATGGTTACATTAGCCTATTCCACATTAACAGCTCAAATATACTATCTAGACACACATGAAAATCATTAACTTAATTGGAACCTCGCTTGATAACATACAATCTCGGGTAGACCTCTTAATGCTCTTGTTACTCTAATGACTTAGTCACACTTCACTACTCTATCTAAAAGTTAGAATCCCATACTTGTACCACTCACATTCATTGTAACTAACCTCGTAATTCCTCACCTACTATATATCAAACCTACCAGATCAGATCTCAACTAGCATCATCATTCTCATGTTTCCATCCTTTTGGTTACAACACTCATCTCAAATTCAAGCTTAATGTTTATTACTACACCCGGATATCAATATAACTACTTACATACAATACTAATTGATAACTACTAGATAAAATTGAGAAAAACACTCGCTAACTAATACCTCATCACAAGTGGTCACTCTTTATCTCTCAGTCTTCATACTTACAATTTACCGTCACACTTCCTTTCACAATTGAACTACTATTTACCAACTCACTACACATCATTAGCTAACTAGTTCTATATAGCCTTGTGAATATCATGGGATCTCCCAAAAATCACAAGTCTAGCTTAGATCTATCACCTCATGAATAATCTGCTCTTCTATTCAACACCTACACTTGGTCGTTACTAGCACAATGACACATCATCATAAACTCCTTTCTAGTTAAAGTATACTCTAACTCATCNGTTACTAGCACAATGACACATCATCATAAACTCCTTTCAAGTTAAAGTATACTCTAACTCATCCTTACTAGTAACTTTTACATTACCTCATATCATGAAATCTTCACAAACTCATCACTTCTTAGTCTACCCATAAGGGAAAACACCATCATATATAGATAAATAAATTTTAAAGAAAATATTTCACCAAACAGCGCAACGATTCAATATGGAAACAGAATAACACGAACAAACAAGCAAATTAAGGGTTCAACAAGTTTCAAAAGCTAAAATACATAGTTTTAATTCTAAAAACAGATAAATTAACAATCCACAACTGTCACATTTGATAGCTATCACACCAACATTTATCTTTAATGTGTCCTACTTAAGATGCACGGCAACAGATACATTGACAAGGTGGCAACGGACGCCCATCACCAAGTGAAGTACCAGCAGTGGCCAAGGTGAGCTCCAAACATGGTAACAGATTGTTACGAGCCTGCTCGTACAAAGTGGATGTTTCTTGTGTTACTGGATCTGAACCAACGTTTGCATCTGAAGAAGAGATCTGTCTCTGATCAACCATCTCAACATCAATTGGAGGAGGAGGGAGCCTGTTTTGAATTGAAAAGTACTCAAATTAACATATGACTCATGAAAAAAATTAAATATACTTCAAAAAATACAAATTAAATGGTTTAATGAGAGAATAAACTTACTCATTTTGTTGGAGGATAGGGCTTTGATCAACCACAAAAGTACGAGAGAAAATGTTGAGTCCATTGTTGGTTTGGAAAGTAGTATGACGAATGTTTGGAGGTGCACCATTCCATGAAACATCATTGTTCATCTCATTCCTTGTAAAATACAATTAATACCACAAAATTTACATCATAAACACATTAATTAATTACAAACATTTATATATACTAGAAAAAAATAAGTAAAATTAGTTACCTCATATGGCTAGTACTTCCAGTATATGCATTAACAATTGCACGAAAAAGCTGCCTATTTTCATCTTCAGGCTAAAAATCAAATAGAATTTTATTTCTTAGAATTAATAAATAATGAAAAAAAAATAATGTATAATTTCATGTACAACAAAAATAGAAGATATCTCTTATAACAAAAATTCTTAAAAATTGAATGTAGACAATCACTACCCGTATTCAATATTCAGATTAAAGATTACGATAATAATTCATTTTTATCTTATTTTTATATTAGATTAATGTACTTTACTATGATTAAATAATAAATAAGGTAAAAACAAATTGTATAATACTTGTTCTTCATTATGTTCGTCCTCAACGACGTTTTCTTCATTTTCGTCTTCAAAGTCAAAATCAGAGTCAAAGTCAGAATCAGAATTTGTAAATCTCATCCAGATTCCATCTTCTTCGACAACTCAGCAGTTAGGGCATTTCATTACCCCCCTAAGATTGAACTCACTTCCAATACAATCCGCATAACAAGTAAAAAAAATAGTTTTACCAACTTATACCAAGGTTTATGTCTAAAAGACAAGAAAATAATTTTATTTATGATGTTACAAGTTTTCTATTTCACTTGCAACGAATTAAAAGAAATTAAAAATCCAACTTAATAAATTAAAAGATCCAAATAAAAAAACATATGATAAATTGAATAAACAATTTCTTATGTTGAGTAAAGGAAAATCTAACTAGCTACTACATACTCGATTTATTACATACAAAAATAATTATAATAAAAACACATAAATGAATAATTTATTTATTTTAAAGATTTGTAAATATTGTTATATAAACCTGAGTGAAAGAAATGTTGACACACAAGCTTAGTAATTGCCCTTGTAGAATCATCTACAACATTCTCTAAACAAAGGGTGCAAAGTGGAGGGTTTGCACCATTTGGGAAAATGTTATTAGCCATAGCTAATAAAGAAGAGAAATGAAGAGTGAAGTGAGGAAATAGGGAGATTTCAACATTATTTATAGGGAAATTTTGAAACATGAATTAATTGACTTACTACTTTGTAATCTTGTTATAGATTCCTTAATTATGAATTATTTAGGTGTTCACATGGTATAGATGGTAAGTAACTGAAAATTTATGTGTAATATTTATGATTAGTGTTTTTTTCTGTTGTGAAAAGACATAAGTATCCCCTATACTTCTTTGCACGTTATGTGCTGATGTGGAGTTACAATCTGACTTAATTAATTGTGATAGCATACACACATTATCAAGTGATGTTTTTTAAAAAGAAAAAATGTTTAAAATTTCCCCTAAAATATGAAATAGACCATTTATACCCTATGTTATATTTTAGTTTAGGATAAAAAAGTCTTGGTATTTTCCCAAGAGACCACAAATATCCTCAAGAGTTAACAACCCAATTTCTTAGTGCCATGGCGTGCAAGCCACGTGTGGGGCTAATCTCTTCACCTAAGCATTGCCAACTAGGATAAAGATATAGCGAGCTACTACATAGATTCTTGTCGAAAAATTTCATTTTAGGGGTAAGATGGTTATTATTAAAGGCAATTTCATATTTATAGTTCGAACTCGAAATCTTTAATTACAAATAAAAAAAGTATTTATCACAACATTCGATAATGTTGAGAACAACTTTAGAAGCAACTCTTATCAACCAAAGATAAGCAACAAGAAAAGAATGCATCAGCTCGTTGCTTTGCACATGAAAAATCATCAACTCCCAATATCCAAATCTATTCAAATTATGTCTTTTTACTGATTGTCACACTATTCGTGTATTGTTATGCTTTTTTCATTGTTTTTTATTTGAGTTTGACACACTTAAACCGAAAGTCTTTTAATTTGAAAATGGTCTCTTTACCTCAACGAAGTAGTGGTAAGATCTGTTTACACGCTACCTTTCCCAAACCCCACTAAAATTTCATTGGATATGTTGTTATTCAAATTATGTCTTGTTAGTTGTTATGTTGTAGACTTTTTCATTGGATTTGGGTAATTAATTAAAATTTTGGACTCACTAATTTAAACGTGTCGTGGGTTTGTGAATTAAAAAAAGAAGGAATTGTTGTACATATCTGGATTCCTCATGGATGATAATTCTAATTAATGACTATCTCATGGCTAATTATTTAGCGGTAATGAGGGAATTATGAGGTAATTGCTAAAAATGGAATAGAGGTTTTTCATGAGTTATCTTGATGAGCTGTGATTTGAGCTAATTTAAGGTCTTTGATTGGATTTAACCCAATCAAACATGAAAAAATTGGAAAATATTTTTTGGATTTAAACTTTGGTTGATTAACGTAAAGATTAGATTAAAAGATTTTTTTTTTTTTGCCTAAAATGTTGAGTTTATATATTTATACAAAACTTGTATAGTTTCTATTTGTACTTTATATTTTATGAGCAGCCCTTAATTGCAATCTAGAATAAATGATCAGAGCTTATGCTCTCCTGAACTTTATAATTTTTGATGATCACACCATTATATGGGGATAAATAAATTTTAAAGAAAATATTCCACCAAACATTGCAACGATTCAATATAAAAACAGAATAACACGAACAAGTAAGCACATTAAGGGTTCAACAAGTTTCAAAACCTAAAAAACATAGTTTTAATTCTAAAAACACATAAAATAACCATCCACAAATGTCACATTTGATGGCTATATATGTCACACCAACATTTGTCTTAAACACGTCCGGCTTAAGATGCACGGCAACAGATACATTGACAAGGAGATAGCAGACGCTCATCACCAAGTGAAATACCAGCAGTGACCAAGGTGAGCTCCAAACATGGTAACAGATTATTACGAGCCTGCTCATACAAAGTGGATGTTTTATGTGTTAATCCGAACCATTGTTTGGACACAAAATTTATATTATAAACACATTAATTAATTATTCCTGTATAAACATTAATTAGTTTGAAATATTAGTTTAATTAATTATACTTATATATAATAAGAGAAATAGTTGAGTGATCTAGACTTCATAATGGATAGTTAAACGATACCAATATAGTTACCTAATTAATTTCTTTTGTTTTCATGTACTAGATTTTATTTTATTTAAATGATTCGAGTCTTGACTTTAAAAAATTTGAAATATTACAATATTTTCCCCTTGGGATCATTCGTCCTCGAAACTGTTGGACTGAGAATGGGAAAGGGTTACTCTTACTATATTCAAGCCTAACTCAAAATCACAAAGTACTTAACATAGGGTGATTATTCTAATCTAAATCACAAGACTCGAGTTCTATACCTCTATAGGAAATCTCATCCCAAGAACGCATCTCCTTAACGCTACATTCAGCTAACCTTGAGCTCATATACGAAACAACTAATGTATCACACATTGTCCACATGTTACTAACACCACATTCAAGCCTAGTATTATAACCATTCCATGGACTCCTACTAACCACTCCTTATAAGAATTCCTCATTCTCTCGTCACTTCTACCAACATAAGTTTATGCAGTATTACCAGGAACTGACTTATTACTCATTATAAAACCTTATCTCTTTTTTCCTTCACATTNGTCACACCAACATTTGTCTTAAACACGTCCGGCTTAAGATGCACGGCAACAGATACATTGACAAGGAGATAGCAGACGCTCATCACCAAGTGAAATACCAGCAGTGACCAAGGTGAGCTCCAAACATGGTAACAGATTATTACGAGCCTGCTCATACAAAGTGGATGTTTTATGTGTTAATCCGAACCATTGTTTGGACACAAAATTTATATTATAAACACATTAATTAATTATTCATGTACAAACATTAGTTTGAAATATTAGTTTAATTAATTGTACTTATATATAATAAGAGAAATAGTTGAGTGATCTAGACTCCATAATGGATAGTTAAACGATACCAATATTGTTACCTAATTAATTTCTTCTGTTTTCATGTACTAGATTTTTTAAAAAAAAAAATAATTCGAGTCTTGACTTAAAAAATTTCGAAATATTACAATATTTACCCCTAGGGATCATTCGTCTTGGAATGACTGTTGAATGGGAAGGGGTTACTCTTACTATATTCAAGCCTAACTCAAACTCACAAAGTACTTAATGTAGGGTGATTATTCTGATTTAAATCACAAGATTCGAGTTCTATACCTCTATAGGAAATCTCATCCCAAGAACGCAACTCATTACCGCTACGTTCAGCTAACCTTAAGCTCATACCACGAAACAACTAATGTATCACACATTGTCCACATGTTAATAACACCAAATTCAAGCCTAGTATTATAACCATTCCATGGACTCCTACTAACCACTCCTTATAAGAATTCCTCATTCTCTCGTTACTTCTACCAACATAATTTCATGCAGTATTACCAGGAACTGACTTATTACTCATCATAAAACTTATCTCCTTTTTCCTCCATATTTATAACCTTAGAAGGAATAAACACACCAACACTATCACAATAAGAAAATAGCAATTCGCTTCTCTATCATCACACCATTACTATCAACAACACCACTTTGAAACTAAAAAGGATTACTGAAAAAACTTTAGGGCAAAATATCATAAGCACGATTCATTCGAGATATCTAGTATAAGAATATGCATGACATACCATTATGTTGCTAGACATTGAGAGTAAATCATGAATTTGCGAGACTGAGCATACAATCAAGACATGAGTGCTTATATGAATAGGTTCATATCTTGAGGCTGATATTCGTAACTTTATGGATAAGATTGAGATCAATAGATAAAGTTCCTTATTATGGAAATTGAGCTTAGATGTGAATCTCTCTTAAGTGTATGTGTATAGGTCATAGACATATTCTATATTAGGAATATCAACAAGATGTTGTAATAACTGGACTTGAGGAATACGCAATATTATGAATGGATGGGTATATCTCTAAAACTCTTTCTGAGCACCTCTCCATATGATTCTTAACACTTGACTTGACTTCTCATCTTATCATCTCCCCTTTATGTCTAAAGCTGACACTTGGAAGCTTTAATTTCATCATCTCTAAATTGGTCTACATTATCTTTACACTAATACTCAGGATAGGCTTATCTCATGCCTACTAAACTCTCCATAAGCAGGTACTAAAACTCCTTATAAGACCTCTTTCGAAGATGCTTCTCCTAACCTCATTTCATTGGCTTATAAAGTTGTTTCATCTAAATCTTAAGAAGGGAAAAAAAATATAACGGTTACATCAGCCTATTCCGCATTAACAGCTCAAATATACTATCTAGACACACATGAAAATCATTAACTTAATTGGCACCTCGCCTATTGCATACAATCTCGGGTAGACCTCTAAATGCTCTTGTTACTCTAATGACTTTGTCACACTTCACTACTCTATCTAAAAGTTAGAATCCCATACACTTGTACCACTCACATTCATTGTAACTAATCTCGTAATTCCTCACCTACTCTATATCAAACCTACCAGATCAGATCTCAACTAGCATCATCATTCTCATGTTTCCATCCTTTTGGTCACAACACTCATCTCAAATTCAAGGTTAATGTTTATTACTACACCTAGATATCAATATAACCGCTTACATACTATACTAATTGATAACTACTAGATGAAATTGAGAAAAACACTCGCTCACTAAGACCTCATCACAAGTAGTCAGTACTCTTTATCTCTCAGTCTTCATACTTACAATTTGCCGTCACACTTCGTTTCACAATTGAAGTACTATTTACCAACTCACTACACATCATTAGCTAACTAGTTCTATATAGCCTTGTGAATATCATGGGATCTCCCAAAAATTATAAATCTGGCTTAGATCTATCACCTCTATTTTTTTTTATCCCTCCCTAGGAGCTCCCCCCCCTTTTGCTCCATTGGTGACTCGAACTCGCAACCTTCGGGTTGGAAGTGAGGATTGCTTACCATCCGAGCAACTCCCTCTCGTCCTAGATCTATCACCTCATGAATAATTTGTTCTTCTATTTAACACCTACACTTGGTCGTTACTAACACAATGACACATCATCATAAACTCCTTTCTAGTTAATGTATACTATAACTCATCCTTACTAGTAACTCTTACATTACCTCATATCATGAAATCTTCACAAACTCTTCACTTCTTAGTCTACCCAAAAGGGAAAACACCATCATATATAGATAAATAAATTTTAAAGAAAATATTTCACCAAACAGTGCAACAATTCAATATGAAAACAGAATAACACGAACAAACAAGCAAATTAAAGGTTCTGCAAGTTTCAAAAGCTAAAAAAAACATAGTTTTAATTCTAAAAACAGATAAAAGAACCATCAACAAATGTCACATTTGATGGCTATGTCACACCAACATTTATCTTTAACGTGTCCTGCATAAGATGCACGACAACAGATACATTGACAAGGTGGCAGCGGACGCCCATCACCAAGTGAAGTACCACCGGTGGCCAAGGTGAGCTCCAAACATGGTAACAGATTGTTACGAGCCTGCTCGTACAAAGTGGATGTTTCATGTGTTACTGAATTCAAACCAACGTTTGCATCTGAAGAAGAGATCTGTCTCTGATCAACCATCTCAACATCAATTGGAGGAGGAGGGAGCCTATTTTGAATTACAAAGTACTCAAATTAACATATGACTCATGAAAAAAAAATTAAATATACTTCAAAAAAATACAAATTAAATGGTTTAATGAGAGAATAAACTTACTCATTTTGTTGGAGGATAGGGCTTCGATCAACCACAAAAGTACGAGAGAAAATGTTGAGTCCATTGTTGGTTTGGAAAGTAGTATGACGAATGTTTGGAGGTGCACCATTCCATGAAACATCATTGTTCATCTCATCCCTTGTAAAATACAATTAATACCACAAAATTTATATCATAAATACATTAATTAATTACAAACATTTATATATACTAGAAAAAAATGAGTAAAATTAATTACCTCATATGGCTAGTACTTCCAGTATATGCATTAACAATTGCACGAAAAAGCTGCCTATTTTCATCTTCAGGCTAAAAATCAAATAGAATTTTATTTCTTAGAATTAATATAAATTGAAATAAAAAATGTATAAGTTCATGTACAACAAAAATAGAAAATATCTCTTATAACAAAAATTCTTAAAAATTGAATGTGTCTATCACTCCCCGTATTCAATATTCAGATTAAAGATTACGATAATAATTCATTTTTATCTTATTTTTATATTAAATTAATGTACTTTACTATGATTAAATAATAAATAAGGTAAAAAGAAATTGTATTATACTTGTTCTTCATTATGTTCGACGTTTTCTTCATTTTCGTCTTCAGAGTCAAAATCAGAGTCAAAGTCAGAGTCAGAATTTATAAATCTCATCCAGATTCCATCTTCTTCGACAACTCGGCAGTTAGGGCATTTCATTACCCCCCTAAGATTGAACTCACTTCCAATACAATCTGCATAACAAGAAAAAAAAAGTTTTAATCACTATTGGATCTTAATATGTCAATCGAATGGAACTAATCATATGAAGTTCAAATTTTTAAATAAAGCAATATAAATTTTCTATTTTTACAAGATTTCGTGTTTTATTCTTTTTTTTTTTTTGTTTCTATCCAAGTTTTTAAAATCTTTTTTATTATATTTGCTTTTACCAACTTATACCAAGGTTTATGTCTAAAAGACAAGAAAATAATTTAATTTATGATGTTACGAGTTTTCTATTTCACTTCCAACGTAAAAGAAATTAAAAATCCAACTTAATAAATTAAAAGATCCGAATAAAAAAACATATGATAAATTGAATAAAAAATTTCTTATGTTGAGTAAAGGAAAATCTAACTAGCTACTACATACTCGATTTATTACATACAAAAATAATTATAATAAAAACACATAAATGAATAATTTATTTATTTTAAAGATTTGTAAATATTGTTATATAAACCTGAGTGAAAGAAATGTTGACACACAAGCTTAGTAATTGCCCTTGTAGAATCATCTACAACATTCTCTAAACAAAGGGTGCAAAGTGGAGGGTTTGCACCATTTGGGAAAATGTTATTAGCCATAGCTAATAAAGAAGAGAAAATGAAGAGTGAAGTGAGGAAATAGGGAGATTTCAACATTATTTATAGGGAAATTTTGAAACATGAATTAATTGACTTACTACTTTGTAATCTTGTAATAGATTCCTTAATGATGAATTATTTAGGTGTTCACATGGTATAGATGGAAAGTAACTGAAAATTTATGTGTAATACTTATGATTAGTGTTTTTTTCTAATGTGAAAAGACATAAGTATCTCCTATATTTCTTTGTACATTATGTGCTGACGTGGAGTTACAATCTGACTTAATTAATTGTGATAGCATACGCACATTATCAAGTGATGTTTTTTTAAAAGAAAAAATGGTCAAAATTTCCCCTCAAATATGAAATAGACCATTTATACCCTATGTTATATTTTAGGATAAAAAATATGTCTCGTTATTTTCTCAAGAGACCACAAATATCTTCAAGAGTTAACAACCCAAATTTTTAGTGACGTGGCGTGCAAGCCACGTGTTGGACTAAGCTCTTCACCTAAGCATTGCCAACTAGGATAAAGATAGAATGTAACTAAAAATTTATCTATAATATTTATGATTAGTGTTTTTTTCTAATGTGAAAAGACATAAGTATCCCCTATATTTCTTTGCACGTTATGTGCTGATGTGGAGTTACAATCTGACTTAATTAGTTGTGATAGCATACACACATTATCAAGTGATGTTTTTTTAAAAGAAAAAATGGTCGAAATTTCCCCTCAAATATGAAATAGACCATTTATACCATATGTTATATTTTAGGATAAAAAAGTCCCGTTGTTTTCCCAAAAGACCACAAATATCCTCAAGATTTAACAACCCAAATTTTTAGTGACGTGGCGTGCAAGCCACATGTGAGACTAATCTCTTCACCTAAGCTTTGCCAACTAGGATAAAGATAGAACGTAACTGAAAATTTATGTATTATACTTATTATATTATTAGTGTTTTTTTCTAATGTGAAAAGACATAAGTATCCCCTATATTTCTTTGCACGGTATGTGCTGACGTGGAGTTACAATCCGACTTAATTAGTTGTGATAGCATACACACATTATCAAGTGATGTTTTTTTTAAATAAAAAATAGTCAAAATTACCCCTGAAATATGAAATAGACCATTTATACCCTATGCTATATTTTAGGATAAAAAGTCCCGTTGTTTTCCCAAGAGACCACAAATACCATCAAGATTTAACAACCCAATTTTTTAGTGACGTGGTGTGCAAGCCACATGTGGGACTAATCTCTTCACCTAAGCATTGCCAACTAGGATAAAGATAGAACGTAACTGAAAATTTATGTATAATACTTATTATTAGTGTTTTTTTCTAATGTGAAAAGACACAAGTATCCCATATATTTCTTTGCACGTTATGTGCTGACGTGGAGTTACAATCTGACTTAATTAGTTGTGATAGATACACATTATCAAGTGATGTTTTTTTTAAATAAAAAATGGTCAAAATTGCCCCTTAAATATGAAATACACCATTTATACCCTATGCTATATTTTAGGATAAAAAAGTCCCGTTGTTTTCCCAAGAGACCATAAATATCCTCAAGAGTTAACAACCCAAATTTTTAGTGACGTGGCGTGCAAGCCGCGTGTGGGACTAATCTCTTCACCTAAGCATTGCCAACTAAGATAAAGATTAAATGTAACTGAAAATTTATGTGTAATACTTATGATTAGTGTTTTTTTGTAATGTGAAAAGACACAAGTATCCCATATATTTCTTTGCACGTAATGTGCTGACGTGGAGTTACAATCTGACTTAATTAGTTGTGATAGCATACACACATTATCAAGTGATGTTTTTTAAAAAGAAAAAATGATCAAAATTGCCCCTGAAATATGAAATAGACCATTTATATCATATGTTATATTTTTGGATAAAAAAGTTCCGTTCATGTTTTCCCAAGAGACCACAAATATCATCAAGAGTTAACAACCCAAATTTTTAGTGACGTGGCGTGCAAGCCACGTGTGAGACTAATCTCTTCACCTAAGCATTGCCAACTAGGATAAAGATAGAACGTAACTGAAAATTTATGTATTATACTTATTATATTATTAGTGTTTTTTTCTAATGTGAAAAGACATAAGTATCCCCTATATTTCTTTGCACGGTATGTGCTGACGTGGAGTTACAATCCGACTTAATTAGTTGTGATAGCATACACACATTATCAAGTGATGTTTTTTTTAAATAAAAAATAGTCAAAATTACCCCTGAAATATGAAATAGACCATTTATACCCTATGCTATATTTTAGGATAAAAAGTCCCGTTGTTTTCCAAAGAGACCACAAATATCCTCAAGAGTTAACAACTCTTTTTTTTTAGTAAGGTGGCGTGCAAGCCACATGTGGAGCTAATATCTTCACCTAAGCATTGCCAACTAGGATAAAGATATAGCAAGCTACTACATGATTTACCATATGATATGTGGTGGACAAAATGAGTGAAGCGAGCTAGACTAAGATGGTTTGGACATGTGAAGAGATGCGTAGACGCACAGTAAGAAGGTGTGAGAAGTTGGTTGTAGATGGTACGAGGAGAGGTAGGCCGAAGAAGTATTGTAGAGAGCTGATAAGATATGATATGATGCAACTTCATGTTACCGAGGACGTGACCTTAGATAGGAGAGTGTGGAGGATACGTATTAGGTTAGAAAGTTAGTAGGTAATGTAGTGTTGTCTTGCTTAGAGTGACTGGTATTTGTCATGGTACTAGTTGAATTATTATTGTAGTTCTTGTTTTTATTTTGTCATTATTTATTATTGTTTTCTATAATCTATTCTAGTATGTTGTTTAGTGTGTTTTGAATATCACATTATTTTATTTTTATTTTCGACTTCTTTCTGGTACTTTGCACTTTTACCTTGTTATTTGTCATATTCTCTTCACTGTCTCCTTCTTATGTGTACCTGAATGTGTTGCATAACCTAAGCTAAAGATCTTTTGAAAACAACATCTCTATCTCTACGAAATGGTATTAAGGTTTGTGTATGTTATATCCTCCCCGAACCTCATTGATTTTGTCTAATTTAGATAGATATCAACATACTTATTGAATTCCTCATCATAGATTAATTATCATAAAAAGTAAATTAGTGAATGTCAGACTAGAATGTTTGAAAGTCAATAGTCCAATAAAAAGATAAAAAGAATTGAAAAGACTTGAACGGATGACTTTTAAGGTCAGGATTCGATCTTGTACAATTCAGACCAACTAAGTATATCTAGATTTGTGCGGAAAATTTTTATTTTAGGGTAAATCGCTTTCTACTAATCGAACTTAAAATTTCTGATTAAAAATAAAAAAGTACTTATCACTCTACCACAACATTCGATAATGCTAGGAACAACTTAATAACAACATGCAAATCATACTGAGTATAGGATTCTATTGTCATTTACTTTCATAGTACAAAGAATTCAAAATTTTGGATACACCACTTACTAAATATGAGAATGTCAACTAAAAAAATATATTAGAAAGTTCTAGATTTAATTCTATATAAATCAAGAAAATTAACTCATGGGGGGGCACAAAAAGTTGTCTTAAACTTTTGGCTTTGGCTTCTTCACAATCATCACAGAGCAATGAGCATGGTGAGAGCAATAGTCACTTACACTACCCAAAACAGCCCTGTATATAGCATAGAACAATGAAATTTAATCAATAATTATGAGTAAAAATTAAGAAAAATATTGAGAAAGAAAATTAAACTCTCAAGTGATTATGGGTACTTTATTGTACTTTTTTAAATATAATTATCTGGTATTAAAAATTTACTGGGTCGACTAATTCAAAGTTGCACTTCATAAAATCCATTCAAGGAGGAAAAGCCCTTAAGGGCATCATGTCCATTATTGAAATTCTAACTCGAGATCTTTGTCAAGAATACAGAAAAACTCCATTAATTTATATCATTAATAGTATACCCCTTGGTGGTATTTATACTTCTTTTATTCAAATTTATTAATTGATACTTAGTCAATATGATTAACTTTCCAATAGAATCAACTAGATTTAATAGTTCATTTAAAAATTGTGTTTGATCAAAGGTTTCAAAAGTGCTTTACGAAAAAAAAACTTATTTTTTTTCAATTTCTAAAAAACTACCTTCTACTATTACTACTACTGCTTAAGTCACTTATTCTTAATTTCCTAAAAAATTTATCAAACAGCTCTCTAAAATAAACACTTTAAGAAAAATATTTTAAACTTTTCACAAACTTTGTCAAACATGTTATTAATTTCAATTTTGGAGAGATGGAAGTGTTGAACATTTTTTTAAAGACAAAGAGAGTTGTAATTATTCTTTTTTTTCCTTTTCTATTTTGTACCTTTTGAAAGCTCCATATCCATGACTTCCCATGGCCAAAATAGAGGCATGATATTTTTCAACAGCCTCACAAATAACATTCCTAGCATCACCTTCAAGAATTTCACATGCTACATTTGACACCCCTTTAGTCTTGCATAATTCTTTAGATTTGTCAATAGTTTTTTGGGCAGCCTTTGTAATGTCTGTTTCTACCAATGTAAACATGTCACTTGTACCTATACAACATTAAAAAAGTTGAGTTTAGTGAATGAGATGGCAAAAAGGAAAAGGAAATAACTAGTTCTAACAAAATCGGCATTAAGTTGGCAAGTAAGAACTCTAACTTTGAGGGTACACATCTAGACATATTAACTTGATCTTAACTGGCAACTAAACATTCCGATTCTGCCCCATTGCATCGTCTCATGGACACTTAACGCTGACATGTCACATAAATTTTAGAGGTGTTTAAATGATCGTTTTGTAAGTTGATTGTTCAGCTAATAGATCAGAGACGAGTTGAGGTACTTAAATGTACATATTCAAAGTTGAAATGCATGGTTGCTTGTTAGTTAATTGACACATCTATATTATTGGAAGGAAAAAAAAATATGTCTATATTATAAAAAGAAAAAAATCACGTCTAAAAATAGTGGTGCCCCGTCATTCTCAATTCCTGATCTATTGATGGGAGAGCTAGATAACACATACTACGTGAAATAATCAATACGTGCAACGTAAGTTGATTCAAACATCATATTACTTTTTAAAAAAAACTATATATTTGTATTGAGTACTCCATCAAATTTAAATAGTAGTACATCCACTTATTCATACAACATTGAAAAATCGAGAAAAGAAATGGCCTAGGAGTTAAAAACCAAATTATAACCGAAATGTCACTCAACAATAGAAGAAAGCAAATGAAAAAAAATAAAAATTCACCAATAACTTGTACAAATATGGAAAATAATTAATAATACCTGGTCCAGCAATCGCAACAACAGAAGTTGGAGTAGGTTTTGCATGAATAATTATAAGTTTAAAATTGGAAATTGATGCAGATGGGAAAAAATGATCAAGAGTCCATTCAAGGGCATAATAACTATGATCACTATCATCTAGAGCAAAAATCATCACTTGTTTTTCTTCCATTGTTACACAATTATTTATGCAAGATTAAAAATATTTTGTGTTTTTACAATAATTAGGAATATATAGTGATGAATATTGAAGGTTTATATTGTAATTTAATTTTTGAAAAAGAAAACAAATGTGATCCTTTAGAAATGGATCTAAAAAGTTTTTATGGGCATTAGTTGGTCAAGAAGGGAGAAAAGGGGTGCCTATAAAAGGAACACATGTCGAAAAATCATTTGTAATGGAGAGAATTCACTTTATATACACCGATCGAGAATAAGAAAAGTTAGTTAAAATATATCTAAGTTGAAAGAATATGAGTTTATCATATCATCAAATTAAGAAAAGAATAATGTGTGTTGCATTATTTGTATGCAATCCAAGCAAACACGCTAGCTTACTTTGTTTGTGGTTTGATAAATTATTCGATAAATTAATTAAAGTGCACATAAATTAAATGACACAAGCGTAGTTCCATCAAATTAAAAATGTATTGTAATTTGTATGCATTCAATTATATCATGCAATATACAATAATTATCCACGTAACTTATGTTATCGGAGGCTTGAATAAATTGTTCGATAAATTAATTAAAATGTGTGTATATTAAAAGACATAAGTTCACATCCATCAAATTAAGAAGAAAAAATAATGTGTTGCATTATGTGCATGCAATACAATTATCCACACGCTTATCTTGTTAGTGGCTTTGATAAATTGTTCGATGAATTAATTAAATTATGCATAAATTAAAAGAACATGAGTTCAAGTCCATCAAAGTAAGAAAAAAAATTGTGTTGCATTATGTGCATGCAATACAATAACATTTACAATTATTTTTTGTCCCTTTTTGTTTGTGACTTGAATAAATTGTTCGATAACTTTCTTAAAATATGTGTGAATTAAAAGAAAACGAGTACATATCCACCAAATTAAGAATTAAGAAATAAATAAATGTGTGTTGCACTATGTGCATATAATACAATCATGCACGTTTATTGTTCGATAAATTAATTAAAGCGTACTCAAATTAACAAAAATAAATAATTGGTGTTGCATTGTGTGTGTGGAATCAAAGATAGATAGAACATCAAATCTTTATTTTATTTTTTTCTATCCTTTTATTTTTAATTCCTTTCTTTAAATTGAAATCGAAGGTAGATAGAGACAATTTTGTTTCTTTTTTAATAGATCAACTAATTGTGAAATTGACAGATATTGCTTCATGCCAAGCACAACTCAATATAAAACAAAGAAAATCAAATTTAAAGAGAGAAAATAAAGGGAAAGCCATGACCTTTAATTTTTGGACTTTTTCTTTTCCTTTCATTTCTCTCTTTTTAATTTATTTATTATGTATTTTAGTTAATCAATTCACTTTTTCCCACATCTATTAATTTAGACATATATATCAGAAACACTAGATACTAGAAATTGAACCAAAAATATCAAGAAAAAAATATATGCAGGAACTACATTTTTAAATGTTAGTTCACGTGAAAAACTTTTTTCTTCGTAGTCTCAATAAATCGTACTAACTCTTGATAAATTTTAAAAACATAAATTATTCAAAAATATATTTAAGAAACTATTTTAAGTCTAACCAAACTGAGTTCCTCAAGTTCACAAAATATATATTCTACTGTATTTAACTATTTATATATACCTATATATAGGGGTGTTCACGGATCGGTTTGGATCGGTTATTGGTCAAAACCAAAACCAAACCAACTTAATCGGTTTTAAAATTATCAAAACCAAACCAAACCAAACATAATATACATTTATCGGTTTCGGTTTGGTTTGGTTCGGTTATTCGGTTATTAACCATACAGAAAAAATAAAAGAAACAATTCATTCAAAATGTGAAAAGTGACAACAATCCATTCAAAACGAAAAATAGTTAGAATGACTTAAATTACTGAATTTTAGATCACTAAATTTACTATCAATAAGCTTTAAAATTCACTATATTGACCTAGAAGGAAGAGAAAATAACATTTTCAGTCCCACAAAGAATTGTCATAGACACTCATATACATGAAATCAATAAGATAAATATTTTCATCTTAGGCATTTTTGCTTTCAATAAGTAAATTATAAAGAAATTTTAATGAAAATATATATAAGATCTTTAAAGTTGTAAACAATATATTAAGTATGTATATTAGTAAAATATATGTATAATTCATCGGTTCGGTTCGATATTTCTTCGATTTTTTCGAATAAAACCATAACCAAACCAAATACTATTGGTTTTCAAAAATCTAAAACCAAATCAAATCAAACCCAAATAAAATCGGTTTTATTTTATCGATTTGGTTCGATTTTTCGATTTGGATCGGTTTTTATCCAAACCGTGAACACCCCTACCTATATATATTATTATTATTTTTTAGTAAATTTAACATCATTATTTATGTCAGCACATAATTTTCTATCACGCCCGTTGAGTAATCATTGTCATCGTGGCAAGATATATAAATTACTCAAATACTTGAGATATTTATTGATTTTGTATTTTGTTACTCAAGAAGTAGTATAAACATATTATTTTCTTGTTTTCAATATAATTAATTATTTAATTAATCTTTAAAATGAAATTAAAAATTAAATATATTAAGTTGGGACTTGGGACACATCTCCTGCTACTGGTGCACTAACCCATCAAGTTATGAGTACGTCTTCTTATCAAACATATAGAGAGTTCAAAGAAATTATCAAATATAAAGAGAGTTTTTGAAAATCGAATTATATGAACGATAGAATAGTTTTTGAAATTTGCTTTTAAAGTAAATTGTTGTATCACTGATACAAAGCGAATTATTGTATCATTACACATAGCGATTTACAAACTATTGTTTTCAGTGACGGAGTCAGAATTTTCACTAAAGAGATTCAAAATAGAAAAAGTAAACACGCGAAGAGGTCAAAATGAATTCAACATCTACTATACATACGCAAAAAAAATATTTTAACAATGTGTAACGATTTACTTTTTTACCAAAGAGGGCCAGATGATTCCTCAACATTTTTACTAGGTCTCTACCCCTAATTATGTTATTGATACAAAGCAAATTTTAAAAACTCTTACTATATTTGATGATTATCAACTATGATTATATTTGATAATTAGATCTCGAACTATTGAAACTATTCCCTTGAAATAATGCTTACTACAATCCTTTCTAAATCACTCTCACTCTCTAATTTCATCAATGCTTTTTATCGTAAAGTATAAACACATATCTTAGTTTATTTATTTTGTGTCTTGTATTGGCTATGTAGACGCAATGATTACCATCAACCAAGCCACGTGATTCACCAATCTAATAAGAATTGTTATTGCTTTTCATTGCTTATTATTTACTATCCCTTTATAATAACCTTAGTTTTTTTGCATTATAATTTCAATTTTAGTGTATTGCATAATTATTTAGTGAATTTTAGTATTCATAGTCTAGTGCTATATTGTCTTTTCCTATTTTGTTAATTTTATTATTATTATTATAATTTTTCATATGAAGGATGCAACAATTGGCATCAACAAGACAACAACCTTGGGACATTAATAAACCCCACTCTGCAAAATTTAGTTGTTTAATATGTTTGTTAACTAAATAAATTAAAGGAGAAGGAATAATCACATTTTAGTCCCTCATTCAATGTTGAACTTAAATTTTGGTCTATGTAATATTATATATTTATATATTTGATCTTCAACTAATTAAAATATTCATTTGCCCTTCATCAATTTGGGAACTCAACATGTAAGGAGGGCTAAGTTGATACAAATTTCATTCGATATTATAGCATCGACAAGTTACATCTCCAATGTGATTTGCAAGTTATTACACATGATTAGATTTACTCAGGACACATTCAAAGAAACTTGGAAATTTCCACAAAAATAACAAACTCTACTAAACTCTTAACTTCTCATATGTTAGTACTAAGAGAAACTTTAATTCGATCCCACATTAATCGACGTGAATGCATGTACTTTAGTTGGTGCCTTCCTCACCGCTGAACCAATTATTCATGTTGTTATTTGGTTTTCATGTACAATAATTAATACATTTAACAAAAAATTTCAATACAAATACAATTATAGAATTTCAAAAAAAAGTTACTAAATTCCTAGAACCCACACCGATAACAGTAAATCCGCCTCTGTTTTCACATGGAATTAAAAAATATATATGTTTATACTAATTA
>NC_064287.1:59853678-59901860 GCF_019186545.1 Solanum stenotomum
GAAAGTGATTCCTTTTATATTTATAACTCGTGGTGTATGGGCCAACTTGTGAGCACCTCGACTAATTCCACGGGATACTTACTAACTCCCACCAGCAGCATAGGTACCGAGTAACTCTGTCCACAAAGGCTTGAACAGATTGAAAGAAATAACCTAGTCTCTATGTCCATTTTTACTTGTCCAATTTGAAAAACCAAGAGATAATTTATCACTTAGTTCCTTATTTACCCTTATTATTAACTATAGTCATTTCCCAAACATTGAATTTATTATATTCAAGGGGTAATATAGTAAAAAAATCATTCTATTTATTGCTCCTTAAGGGGTGTGCCAAGTCAATACTAGACAAATATAAATGGACCGGAGGGAGCAATATTTTGGTCTCCGTTGGGTGACCTCATGGTTCCAACCCTCTTCATTGACCATTAGATCATACCCTCGGGTGCTAGGATAGAAAGCGATTTTGTATTACGTTTTGCTAATGTAGTCATAGATTAGTCAAATGACATATGGTTCTAATTTTATAAATTTACTGAGCTTCTATATACAAGCCGACGTTTAGTTTCATAAGAAAAGGTACAATAATAAACAACAGAGCAGAGTTTCGCACCTTGAGTTCTTGTATTCTTTTCAGATATCTATGTTCTGAGACCACAGTCTTTAGTAATTCTTCATGCTCCTCCTTCGATAGAAAGCGCATAATGGCATCATAACGTCGGCATATATCTTTCTCTTCTGGTGACAAATTCTTCTCAAATTCACTTGGCTGGAGTAAATTCCTCTCTAGAATAAAATCCTTGCGGCGCTTTCTTTCATCAAGCCTGCCATTATTCATTGAAACTTACTTGACTCTGAAGGAATACAATAACTGAAGAAATCATGAAACATGTGACGGAGGAAAGAAAAAGTACCTCTTGGAATAGATACGCAGAACACGCAACTTAAGTTCGCGCTCCTCTTCAGTTTCAGTTTCCTTGAATTCCATATCAGCCAATAGTTGCTCTGCATCATTATCATATTCAGGATCAAATTCTTGCCTCTTGGGAATATATCCACTTAATTTCATCAATGAGGATCCATCATCCTTTAAAGATTTCGGTTTCTTGCCTCCAAAATTTCTGCCTGAATTATCTGCCAACAACGAATTTACTTTAGCGTTCACCCTATTACATGTTGCTTCATTTGTTTATCTTGCTGTTTTATCATTGTTATTTTCCTTTCTACCATGATTTGTCTACACTTCTTTTGAGCCGAGGGTTTATGGGAAACAACCTCTCTACCCCGCAAAGGTAGGAGTAAGGTCTGCGTACATCCTACCCTTCGCAGACTCCATTTGTGGGATTACACTGGGTATGTTGTCGTTGTTTTTGTAATGAATTAACTATTACTGAGCAATTCCTTCACAATTTTTTTCAGTGATGAATGATAAGTTGCCATACCTTCAAATTTAACAGGTTCATTTTGATCTTTGATTTGCGTTTTGCTGGATGGCTTTTTTATGCCTGTGATTCCTGCAGCATCCAAGCTGTTAGCGGCTCAAAAAGTCCATAACGTAAAGTAAATACTACATTCAAATAGGACCAAAAAGGGTCTTACCCGCATTGGATACAGAAGTTAAACGTCCTGATGGACCAATTTTATGAGTGTCTTCAACTCTAATGGCAAGCATGCAAGAAGAAAGTGAGTACTAGATGATTAGAACAGAAAAAAGACAATAAACCATGTACACAGAATATAGAATATGATATTCATACTTGATTCGAGACGGACAGAATGATTCATCTTTAGGAACAACTTCACCAAGTGAAGAGAGTCCTGCAATTGCCACAAACATCAGATGTAACAAAATGTTGTAAAGATTCATTGTAATCGAGATAAAACACTCAACAACTAGTACCACGTGAATCCCTACTTTTCTCCCACAAGAATTCTCATCAACCTATCCGAATCCCCGCCCTCACCATGAATTCTTTGTAACTAGTTTGTACCCATGAGCAAGTAGTATGCAAGCAACTATAAGATACGACATTTAATTTGTCTATTCACGATAAATTGGAAATATCTTTTGAATCCTTATGTTTTCCACTATCGTTTGTATAGTTGAAGTAAAATTTGATTTCATCATCTTTTCGGTTATTTCGGTTTGACGTTAAAGTTGTTTCATTTAATTTCACATCCTTTGACGTTAGCTTTTTGTAATTTAGACTTGATTTTTTCTGTCATAATTTTCTTCATAAAGTATTCAAGATTTTATTGAAAACAAAGAATCCAGAAGACGCAGTAGATTACAAAATCCACACTGGAACTCATATTCAAAATCCAGAAGGTGCAGCGGATTATACAACGAAAGTAAAGACCGAAACTATCAATAAAAACAAATTGTACATTTAGTTTTTAGTGAATGGAGAGTTTTGGGGTGTCTAAGTAATTAACTATCAATTTAAATTCCATATTTGACCATAAATATCAATTTATTGTAGAAGAGAAGTAACACAACTATCATCTACAGAAGTAGTAATAAGTGATGCTTTGATATATATACCATATATTAGATACATTCATAAAGAGATTTCCAAGAGTTACTGTTGTTTCCTATTTACTTAGCTTTTAATTAATAGATATTTTTATTAGTACAATAAAGAAGATAGACAAAACACTTCTACATTTAGTACAGATAGAATCATTTCACAGGCCACTGTTAGTTATTTAACGAGATATGTAACTGCAAAAAATTTGATCTCAAGACCATTACGTATGTTGCACTGAGCATCATTTTGTTATTCTAATGGTAGAAGATCAGGCTCTCAAGATGAACAACCACGGAAAGTAACTAGAGAAATCAGAATTGAGAATTACGGTCCTAACCTTTCTTATCTGCAAAATTCCCTTTAGCCATGGCAATGAGTTCCATTCTGTTTTTCCCCATGACGTGAGTCATATCCTGGAAATGGAAAAGGAAAAATGCAGGTGAAATGGTGAGTCAAAAGAATTAAACTTGCAAAATATTTCTGATAAGTTTCTTACCGGTAGAGGAAAGTAAGGTGACTCTAAGTATGCGGCCTTAAAATGGTCAATGCAGGCTTCTTTTGTCTTTGTTCCTACATGCTCACCTACTTCAGCCCAATTACCCATGCCATACATCTCAATTCCCTAGGCATAGCAAATTCAAGGAACCAAGACAATAAGAAAAAGGGGTATTGGCGTTATGATTACTTAATGGGAAAAGTAGAAAGTCAAATTCAGTAATAAAGAAGACACGAGGTGCCCAAAAAAGAGGGTTCTCAAAATAACACCTCAAGAAGCAACATCTCTTCATCAGCATTCCAGTCTGGGCAAATAAGCGGGAAAGCTAAGATGTCCTGTTCAAAGACACTAAGAAGGTCATTAGAACAATGCACCAATTTTGATACCTAGTGCTAAAATATTAGCTCCCAAACAGATGAGAGGAAACATTAAAAAACACAAAATAAGCTTCTAAAAATCATGAGTTAACAACAACATCATGTCCATGCTGTAGTGCACTTTTTTTTTCTTTTGTCAAGTGAAGTTTTTCATATGTATTACTACTGATATGAGCTTGAAGAAAGAACTAACCACAGTACCATACTTATCAATTGAAAAATAAAGAAGAACGAAAGAACTAACCATAACCCTATAGTGGTGATGGCTTTTGTGAGGATGCACCTCAGCACCAACAGAGAAGCACTCTATACATAGGTCAAAATCGGAACATACAGCACATTTTATACGAGTTCTCCCACTAATGTCTTTGTTGCAATAATTGCAGTGATACAAGGCCCTTTTGCCATCAGCTGTCCCTTGACCTGAGTAATCAACAGCATTATGTCAACTTATGAGGAGTGGTTGCAAATTTGAAAGACTCCAAAAGTAATTTTTGGCTCATGCAAATGATATACAAATATTTCAAAATTATGTTTGGAACCTAAAATAACTGTTGTCATGCTTTATTTAGTAATTTAAAGGTTGTTGCCATATGTTTATACCGAAAAAGTTGGGGCTCTAAAAGAAATTCATGCTTGCAAGAAACAGCTCTAACATATTGGTCTATAAAATGTTGAGCTACAATGACATCATTCTGAAGGTACACATCCAGAAAAATCTGCACTTTAGGAATTTTATCCTTCTCTGGTGAAAGGACATGGATTGTCATTTCAAAAATGAAAAGGGAAATAGGATCCTGTTTAAACTTTAGTAACCGTTGATTTCATCTACCAGTAAAACTAAGTTAATGGAAAAAAGACCTTAGCCAGATCGCAAAATTCAAAAACCTAAAATGAATTGAATGGATAGAAAAAAAGATAATCAACTATAATAATCTGCCATCCACAAGAATCAGAACTGAACTGAATTTAAATAGTTAAAAACTAGTTAGACGAAACTTACCAGTGGTCACAGTTTCTAAATTGTCTCCACTTGAGGCATTCTTTTTCCTCCTTGATCTAAACAAAGGAAAACGGGTAATAAAACTACAGTCAATCAGCAAGAAACAACTGAGAAAAGAAAAAAGACAGTATCCACTCTCCTCTAATGCCATCTATTAAAGACATAAAATTCATAAGTAATGCTCACATATCATTATCATTAGTACGTCCTATTCTTTGGAGAATAGAAAAGGGTATATTAATAATGCCAAAATTCAATAAGCTCGCTCACAAATTAAAAGGGAATGCCAATGCGACATTAGTACCCCAGCTAGTGCAAGGTAGAGGAAGGGTGAGCATATATTGTACACAGTCTTCCCCTGGCATTTCTGCAAAGAGGTTGTAGGTCACAGAAGAGCAACTCAACCATTGCGCCAATACTCACTCTCATCCCATAAAAGCCCATACTAGAGCTAATTCTCAACAATTACCTAATCATTACCAATAAAAATCTACTCTTTAGCACTAAAAGAAGATGAACACAAGAAGTTAATATCACAACTTGTAAAGTTGTTGTCGCTGCCATGTGACCAGGAGGTCACGGGTTTGAGTTGTAGAAACAGTCTCTTACAGAAGTAAGAAATGCAGGGTAAGGCGTACAACATACCCTTGTAGTCCGTCCCTTCCCCAGACCCCGCACATAGCTGGAACTTGGTGCACCGGGTTGTCCTCTTTTTTTAGTTAATATTGCAACTCTACCATTGCATCAATGCTCTCCCTCCCACAATAAAAGTATATACTAGAGCTAAACTTCTCAACAATTGACTAATCATTACCGATAAAATAGTCTCTACCACCAAAAGAAGACAAACCCAAAAAATTGATAATTCAGCTCTATCATTGTGCCAATGCTCACCCTCACACAATAAAAGCACAAAATAGAGCTAATTCTCAACAATTGACTGATCCTTACCATCTAGTCTTTACCCAAAAAACAAGTTAAACTCAACAAATTAATACCTATAACTAGAAGATACTCGCCACGAAGTGACTACTCTATGTTAGCAATAAAAATTTAATCTTCACCAGAAAACAAGATAAACCCAACCCATTAGTACTTTAAACCTACACACTCTCAACTATTGCCTAACCAATTTAGGAATAAAAATCTAATATTGCAACTCTACCATTGCGCCAACGCTCACCCTCGCACAATATAAGCACAAACTAGAGCTAATTCTCAACATTTGACTAATCATTACCAGTAAAATCTAATCTTACCACAAAAACAAGCTAAGCCCACCAAATTAATACCCATTACTAGTTTGAAACCTATAACTCAAAGATATACAATTGACTACTCAATGTTAGCAATAAAAATTTAATCTTTACCAAGAAACAAGATAAACCTAAACAATTTCACACCCATTAGTACTTAAAACATACAATTAATGATACTTTCATCTACTGACTAAAAAATTCAAATAATTACCACAAAAACTAGAAGAAAAGCCAAGAATTCAACAGTCATTAGTAGTTTATACAAATTAAAAGACACCCATAAGCTAAAAAATACTGTAAAAAATAGAGATGATAAAAAAAATATTTAAAAAATAAATAAAAAATCAACCTTTGGCTGGGATCTTCATCAGCTTGAAAATTCCCACGAGAGCGACCCATTTAACTCTGAATTGATTTTGATAAATTTTTCAGTGAAATTTCCCAATTTGGGTATTTTGTTGATACAATTATTGGATGTTACACTGAAAATTTTGGGTTTTTTTTGGTGAAGTTCATTGGGTGATTTTTTTAATTTTTTTTTAGAATGGTATTTGCTTTCCCTCTACAAATTATTCCAGATAAATATTTTTATTTTATTTGTTTCTATTTTTCTTCAAGTTCCTTTTTATAGCTTTAGGAATATTTGAAGTTATGAACCATCCTCGACGGTTACAATAGAGTGATAAATAATATTTCATCATTAAATATGAATTTTGAATTCGAGTCATGTGAGTGGAATTATTTTTATCTAAAAGTATTTTATTTGTAACGTAAAACTTTTGATTTGAATTCAAATTAATCAAACGGCAAAATAAATATCAAATATCAAGTTCATTATTTTTTTTAGTTTCAATGGCGTTAGGTTGAAAAAACTTGTTAGAGAAATTTTTTGGAGAAAATTAGTATTTTAGATAACCTTTGCAAAATTTTTTTCTAACCAAACAAAACTAAAAATGGTGATAAATGCTTTTTGTGTTTGAAGAAGTAAGATTTTTAGTAAATTAATTCATATTTTATATATTCTGTTTACATGAAAATATTATGATTTGTCAAGTCAATCAACCTTTTATTACTACATATTTCTCATCCATGATTCAATTATCGAAAATGATTTGGTGTAGTTTCAAAGTTGAAGTTGAAGCCTTATGTCACAAAATAAATATTTTATTTTCAAATCAACTTCGAATAATGATTGAGAATCGACTTTCTAAAAAAAGAGAGATTCAATCTAAAAAATATATATTTTTCAACTGACTCTTCTTTCTTAGATAATCAACTCAAGCCACTTAACAATTAATTACATGTAGCATATATATGGAAAATTACAATTTGTAACACTACAAGGAGTATAAAATTTCTCATATACTCGATACATATAAGTTAAAATTCTTTGTTTATATAATACACGTATAAAATTAAGAAACAAGATAAAATATAACTCGATATATATACGATATAACTCTTTGTTTAACGATGGATACACGTGTAAAATTAAGAAAATAGGTGAAGTATAACTCCACCAACATTAGTCTTGATTTATTTTTTACAAAAGAAAAACCAAAATCATTTTATTATACAATAGTTTCAACATAAGACAACATAGTACAAAACACCAAATATCCACCAAGTTACATATCTTCAAGTTCAAGATTAAGCTACTACTACTCTACTCATCATCTAGCATTACTTTTTCTTTCTTTTGATAATTGTGGTATCGAGGTCAACTTTTGCATATCTCGACTAATTTACAAGGATACCTGCAACTAACTCTGTCCACTAACGCTCGGAGAGATGATCATCAAGCATTACTCTTTCCTCCGTTGTTTCCGTACAAACGAAAGAGACTGAATGCTGAAATACCAGAGAGAGCAATCATGCTAAGGCTAACTATTAGAGAACTTGCAATGCCTTCTCCAATTTGGTTGCAAAATTTGCCATACAAATTGCAAACTTTCATCCATTGTAGCTCTGGTTGACCAAACTTGGAAATTACTCCAGACTGCGCTGCTGCCGCCACTGCAGCCAGACTCAAGTAGGCCATCAACTGCACGTGAAAAAGACGTCACTGTATTTTAATCTGTTGTAGCACGTAACTTGTCTTTTCAGATTACTAGTCACACTTCTTCATGAAGGAGTTAATTAAAAAAAATTACAAATACACTATTTTTGAACTTTGATATTTACAGTCCACTAGAAGGCTAAAAGGGTATAATTTGAGTATTGCATAGCAAATGAAAAGTAAAAAGTGCATAATACATACACATACTCGAACTTGACATCAGTTGGCAAGTAAGTACTTAAACTTTGAGAGTCCACATCTAGACACCTCAACTTGATCTCACTGACAACTAAACACTCCAACTTAGTAAAATGTATCTCGTGGACACTTGATGCTGATGTGGCACATAAATTTTTAAATTTTGGAGGTTTCTAGATGATCATTTTATAAGTTGGGAGTGTTCAACTAACACGGAGATGAGTAGAAATATCTAGATGTGTATACTCAAAGTTGGAGTGTTCAGTTGTCAATTGAGAATTGAGACCAAGTTAACTAATTGATGCCCAAAGCAAGTTAGTTAAAGCTTATTGAACTACCCTTTAAAGAAGGTTAACAACATTCAACATTGAACTTCCTAACTGTTGGATTTGGACCACAAAAATAGTATACAAGATTTGACGGATCAATAGGTACGATAGGATGATTTTTATATATTTTCCGTGTATTAGGGGTGTGTCGCATTTCTGAAGTTGAGGAAACATGGTCAGGTTGGTGAGAATTCATATAGCCGAGCCCAGGTGGTTTCAGATTTAGGCATAGGCGTTGTTGTGTGTAACATTTCTAAAGGTTTATATGAGTTAATGAACTATACGACGATTTTCCAATATAATATCCAAAAGACATAAGCAATTTGGGCCAGAGCCACCAGCTTATCTGGAGCATTCATTTCATTTTTTACGTGCAGATACATTTAATGTTGTCATCAAGTTTCTGGTGTCACCATTTATGGCAGTGGCTTTAACCATTGGTCCCAAGAGTTGATGGACTAAGAACTTGTTCTTAAAAGACAGCATTAGACTGTATTAAATGCCCATCACTGCATTCCCGGGGAAATTGTTGAACAACAACATATCCCGCATAATCTCACAAGTGGGGTCTGGGGAGGATAGGATGTACGGAAACCTTACCCCTACCTTTGTGGGGTAGAGAGGCTGTTTCTGGGGAAATTGTTGGATGGAAAATATGCAGTAACACCAAATCATCCGTCTTCAGTCTTCCCAAATTCAAAAGCCTCACATATTTGCTGGTTAGAGGGTTTAGCGATCAAGATAGCACGGTCATAAAACATAGAAGAATTGTCCTGTTTTCAGAATGTATAATAAGGTTCTCATTGCACTACTTAAGCTACTCAAAAATGTTTCCCGAGACTCTTGCTATGTAGAGACCAGCAGCAGATCTATACTAGAAACACTGCAGGTCCGAAAGAACCTGCTGCGCCTAACGTTACTATATATGTGTGTGCAGAAAAAAAAGGGCACATATATAAAGAGCAGAATTGACCAACTCTAAATCCGAGATTAGCCATACGGGTACAGACAGTTTTGTCCCACAATTTATATGCAATGAAGGATGCAACAAGACCTTTTGTACTGCTTTCTGGGATAATAAGAGAAGTAATGCAAAAGCGGGTGCCAAAACGGGGATAAAAGCATCTAAAGCACTAGGAATGACAAATACGATCATACCAAAACTAACGAACCAGCTCCTATTAGAACTCCAATATAAGCGTGTTACCGGCTACATGTTCATGATACAAAATATATTATCCATAATTCCCTCAATGAACAACCCCAACCACACTAAGAACGGAGTAAAATAAGGTGCATCTATGATAAGTGCTAAAGGATATGCCAGATTTGAATCAGATCAGTTTCTAAATGCAGCAGCACCCGGGTTGGATCCTCTAAAAATGTACTACTTTTGGAGAAACCGGACACACATCCATCGATATTTTTGAAAAGTCCGAGCAACATAGTCTAAAGGTTACTTCAACTTTTAAAAGGGTTAACTAATCAACCCTTTTTATCAATCAAAATTCAGAAGCAACAACTAATACGAATATCTTGTACCTGATCACCAGAAAAAATAACCCAAGCCAAGGGTTTGTTGAAAAGAACACTTCCTCTTATCATACTGAAAATGCACCTTAAAACTTGAATCAGAGAGTAAGCAGCAGCTAATCCATTGGCTATCACTAAAAATCTGCAAAAAAAAAAAGTTCAAAATTTTAACAAAGTTTAGATCTTTAACCTTTACGGGTGTGTTTGGCATTGAGGAAAACATTTTTCAAATTTCTCATGTTTCTGTCCGTCAAAACTTTTGAAAAATATTTTCCCAATAAAAACAAGTTCCTTGAAATGAGAAAAATACTTTCTCGGTGAAAGTAAAGAAAACAAATTTCATCGGTCCATTTCACTCCTCCCCATCCTCCGTCGTACTCCATTCCACCCCCACCCCTCATAGCTCCCACCTCCACCACCCCGACACCCCACTCATAATATATTAATATTTTTGAGATAATATTTTTTGTATGGGATAATCAATTATTTTCTGAAAAAATATTTTCCTTCATACCAAACGCACCTTAAGGGAGTGTTTGGTATGAATGAGAATGTTTTCTTGGTAAATAAGTAATTTCTTTTATTTATTTTCTTGTATATGGCATAACCGTAAAGTTGATGTGATAAAAAAGGTCATAGGCTCGAGCCGTAGAAACGGCTTCTTGCAGAAGTGCAGGGTAATGATGTGTATAATAGACGCTTGTGGTATGGCCTAACTCAAATCTCTTGCATAACAAGAGCTCCGTGTACCAGACTACTTTTTTTAGTTAAAAAAAATCTTCTTGTATTTGGTAATTAAACAGAAAATATTATTGGAAGATATTTGTATATAACTTAAGCAAATACTAAGTTGGTGGAGTGGGGATGGGGCTACGAGGCTAGGGTGGGGCTGGGCGTTTGGGAGGAGATAATTAATGTGAATGTTTGTTTTTTGAAAAACTTGTACAACCAAACATAGAAAAACTGAAAAATATTTTTTCTAAAAAAATGTTCTACTCCATACCAAACACACCCTAAAGATTAAAGATTTGAACTTTGTTGAAGTTCTTGTGTAAGTGATGATTTCTCTATTTTCTCTGTTTGTTTTGCTTGGTTTTAGCTTGTTTTTCAAAGATTAATCTTTGAAATTACAAGCTACATAAACAAGCAAAAGACTGAGAAAATAGAGAAAAATCATCACTTAAACAAGAACTTCAACAAAGTTCAAATCTTTAACCTTTACATTGTGTTTGGTATGGAAGAAAATATTTTTTCAATATTTGGTTGATCAATTTTTTTGAAAAACATTTTATAAGTTACATTTAACCCAACATAGTAATTAGCCATTGAATACTATTTTTAGCTTGTTCACCAAATACAAAAAAAAACAAGTAAAAACCATTCATTCTCCAGAAAAAAATACTTCCTTTCATACCAAACACACCTTTATTTAAAACACAAACTACAAAAAACCAGAGAAAAAACATCAGTCACACAAGAACTTCAACAAAGTTCAAATCTTTAACCTTTAAGATGTGTTTGGGATAGAAGAAAATATTTTTCAATATTTAATTGATATTTATAAATGACATCTTACCCTCCAACACATACCCCACACCCCCAACTCCACCAACATAGTATTTACCCATTGAATAATATCTTCTACTTAATTACCAAATACAAAAAAACAAGTAAAACCATTCATTCTCCAGAAAAATACTTCCTCTCATACCAAACACACCTTTATTTAAAACACAAGAAACAAAGAAAAAACATCACTTACACAAAGAACTTCAAACAAAGTTCAAATCTTTAACCTTTAGGATATGTTTGTTATGGCACAAAATATTTTCAAGAAAATATTTTTCAATAATTAATAAGTGACATTTTTCTCCAACACATACCATTGAATAATATTTTCTCCTTGAATTACCAAATACAAAAAAAAAACACAAGTAAAAATCATTCATTCACCATAAAAACACAATCTTTCATACCAAAAAATAAATAAAAATATTACTTACACAAGAACTTTCATATCAGTGAACTTAGCTTCTTTCTTGATTGAGAATATAACTTTAACTTGACTATCAGTTCCAATAAGAACAGCACCAATAATTGCTAAACCTAAAATTAAACACCTCAAAATCAGCTCTATAATTCTTACTCTTTTATCAATTACTTTCAAATTACTTCCATGATGAACTGGAACATTCCCAGGACTCACTCCAATGCCCAAATAACTCATAATTTTTTTTAAAGCTTAGTGAAGAGAAAATTTTAATTTTTGTACTATAAAAAAACTTTATTGCCCCTATTTGTGGCCTTTATATAGGAAGGATTTTTCTAATGAACTTTACTTTCTTCACACTTTTTATGTGGTAGCAGTAGAGTACATTTTGTTTTTAACTTTTTGTGGCATTATTTTAGTAGTGCATTCATACCCGTTAAATTTATTTGTCGAATTTTGACTCGTAAAATTTTTAAAAGGGAGTAATTATTTTTTATAATTATAAACTAAAGTAATGTGGAATTACTATTTTAAAAAATACTTTTTTTACGGGAAAATGTTCAATGGCATTAAGAATATATTAATATTTTGTATTTTTTTTATTTTTTATAATGGAAGGTAATATATGAATAAGAACATATATATATATTGGATTTGTGAGAAAAGAAAAATAGTAATGTTTTCGTATAGTAAAATTTGAAAAATTCTTATTATTTCAGGAAGAATCTATTTTCATTATCTATTTATTTTAGTGAACTGATTTGATTAAAAATAAGTAGGAAAATTATGGTGTATAGCATAATTTTACAACTTATTCGCGGTGGGTAAAAGCTTTATTTCTAATAATGAATGTTCCAAATTAATCTTTAATATGTGGTTTTAAAAATGTCATGTGAAAAATTAAAATTAAAAATTATCATAAAAAATTAAATTTTCTTAATAAACTAGAAAAAAAAGTAAAATAAAGAAATTGAAATGAACCAATAATAATATTAAATTCCAGATATTATAGTAGTGGAGCTGAGCTGTATCACATCAATCATGACTTTTTTTTTCTTTATCTTTTTGGTTTTATATATTCGATAGTTGACATTGGAAATTAAATTAATCTAAATTTGTATCGCGTAATATTTTTAAGAGGGAAATGTTGTGAAATTCGAAAAGAATTGAATTTTAAAAAAAATGTTTCTAGAGCAAGTGGTCCTATTTTAATGGCAGCTTTGGCATAACACTACCAAAAAGAAATTAAGTGGTTGTTATGTATTATTATTAATAATGTTTACATAGTCCACTTATATATTCACACGATGTTATTACTGGCATAATTATTATATATATTATCCACATGTTGTTATTACTGGCAAATAATAATTAGGAGCAATAAGATAAGAATAAGGATGAAATGAAGGTTTGTCTTTATAATTTTATGTGATAAAAAGGTATTATTAAAATTTAAAAATAAATTTCATAAAATAGTGGTTAGATCCGGTTTTTTTATAGGAAAGAGTATTGGTTAGTCAAGAACTTCTCATGTCTAAAATATACAAGTTATGAAAATGAGAATGTTGAAATAAATTTGTGGGCAAATTAGGAGCACGATAATAATATTAAAAATGAGGATATTCGAGATAAGTTGGAAGTGACTTTCATGATGGATAAGATACGCGAAGCAAGACTAAGATGATTTAGACATGTGAAGATAAAATGTGCAGATGCCCTAATAAAAAAATATGAAAGGTTGGATATAATGGGTACGAGATGAGTTAGAGATAAGTTGAAGAAAGTATTGATCGAGGATAGGTAATTAGACTAGACATATTGGTGCAACTTCAGTTTATCAAGGACATAACCTTAGATATGAGAGCATAGAGATTATGAATTAGGATAGAAGGTTAGTAGGCACTGGAGCATTGTCTTACTTTTCAACATGATTAGGCTTAGTGATAATCTAGAGCTCCGATTTTGTTATATATAGTTAGTATGTAATTTCTTGCTTTTGTTATATCATCAATTGTTTATTGTGTTTGTGATCGTACTATGTTGTTGTTGTGTTATTGTTCCTTTTCCGAATGTTGCTATATTTTTTTTCTTTTAGTTTTCATGTTCCCTTCACTGTTACTTTTTTCATTAATAATTTAATTTACTATATTTGAATCAAGGATTCTTCATAAACAATCTCTCTATCTTCACAAAATAAAAATAAGATATATGTATATTTTGTTTTGTTCAGACCCTACTAATGATAATTCAGTTGACATATTATCGTTGTTGTATTGGAAAAAATAAAATAAGAAATCAAATGATATAACCAAGCAAAATTTTAATTTCAAATTAACTTAATTTCAAATCACGTCCAATTTGACTGTAAATTAGTAAATATCGGAAATGAATATTTATTTCTCACACAAGTGTGTGTTTCGGTCATATATGTATAAACTACAAACAGAGGCGTATCGAAGGAGAGTTCTCCGGATTGATGTGAACCCATGCTCCATTTCTTAGGTTATATATAGTAGCATTATATTTTAAAAAATATTTAAATATTCATACGTGAATTCATGCTCAAAGTATCATATAATGTCATGATGATTGGGTACACCTCTTTAAATGAGGTTAGATACTTAAATCTTATATCTATCTTCTTCTTCTTTTTTTCTTCTAAAATTGGATTATACCTCTTTAAGTAGTTATTGATAGCATTTTTGGTAATTATTATTATTATTATTATTATTATTATTATTATTATTATTATTATTATTTATTTTGGCTTTAATCTTTCAAATTTTTAAGTTTGTTCCATTGGAAAATTAAAAGAAAATTTTAAGTTTAGTGATGAAGTTAAAAATTAAATCAATCAAAATTTTATCTTAAATTCATTTTTTATAACAATTTAAATTCATTTTTTTATAACGATACATTCATTTTTTTGAGATTTTGAATACGCCTCTACGTATAAACGAGAGAGAAAAGCACGTCACTTGACCATGCAATTAAGGAGGACAAAAAACAATAAATTTTGCATTGAATGAGAACAATCTGAAATGTGGGGTTAGCATTTAATAAGAAGTAGCTAGCTTGGGAAACAAAACTTGAAATTTAGGACACAAATAATGGGAAGAAGCCAATATTATTGAAAGGATAATATATTGAATCTTATTAGTAGAGTTTGAAAAAAAATGTAGTTTTATTGATACCTAATAAAAGTAAAGAGGTTGTCTCTCATAAATCTTTTATTTAAATAAAGCATAACAACAATCAATTAAAAATACAATAATAAGAGAATCGTATAGAAAATAGTGATAATAATAATAATAATAATAATAATAATAATAATAATAATAATAATAATAATAATAATAATAATAACAATAGTACTAGTAATAATAATAATAATAATAATAATAATAATAGGAAACTAGACAAATTATAATTAATTAACATATATTTCAATTTTTATTTTTATTGTTTTATTCACTTTTACTTATCACATTTAGATTTGGCACACCAATTAAGAAAACAACAATTGACATGATTATTTTACCACATTATCCCTATTAGTAATTGATTTTAGTATTCCCTCTAGTCCATATTCAGTGAATTATCGGGTACCCCTTGAGAAAAATATTTAAGGAGATAAATTAAAGACTATTTTTCACTATTATTCTTTTGATTATTTTCAAACTAGTCTCCTAAAAAACGTAAATTAGTTAAGAACCTCACTAAATGAAGGATAAATATGAAATGAAAAAAAAAAGTTCCAACAATTTTTTTTAACTTTGACTAATTCACTTATTTTGAATAAATAAAAAAATCTCAACAAGTTAATTAATATGAATTAAATGGAGTGTTAAGTCTTTGGAAAAATCATTTGAAGAATAAGCAACTAACATGAATTCTCTTATATCTTTTCTTGATATATTAAAAATAATAAGTAAAAATGTATATTTATTTTTAAAATAGTGTACCAATAAAAATGAATGGAGAAATTATTTAATTATAAACTAAAAATAGGATAATTTGATCCAAATACCAAACTCAAATAAATTCTTACCTATTTTTTCTTATCCCAAGATGCAGAGATTGATGAGGGTAAGGTGGTGCCTTTAAATCCTACATTTAGTGTATGGTAGGTGTGATAGAATTTATGATGACCCATTTCTTTCTGAAAAATAGCAAAAGTGACATTAGATGGTGGTCCATTTTGTTATTTTTTGTCTTATTTTTTTGTTATAAATTTTATAACAAATAAAGTAATGTGCCTTACATGTGCTCTACGTGTCACATTTTATGATTAGCAACGCGAGCACTATTATTCGACATCATTTAAGAAGTAGATGCTAGAATTCAGATAATTGGATATATATATTTATAAATAGTGATTTAATGTTAAAGTTGATGATAAAAGCTTGAGATGAAATCATATGAAAAAGGGAAATCTAACGTATTGATTATATAAAAAGAGAGTGTTTACCATAGGTCAATTTCGCCTAATTTGATGTCACCTTAGTTTTACTATATTATTATGCGGGTATTAGGTTCGAAAAAAATGGAAAAAGGATATATAAGGCAACATGCCACCCTAATTTATCATCTTTTATTATTGCATGGATAGTCAAGAATTGAAGTGGGAAATGTACTGTGTCAAATTGATTGATCATTTTATCTCAAAAAATATATCTCAAAATAATTATCATTTTAGAAATTTAAAATTAAAGTTAATAATTACTTTTAATTATACCCTATATATTAAAAAGTATGCACACTATTTAAGAGGGAAAAAAAATACTCTACTTATATTTAAATCAGGATAACTTAGTAACTATGTATATATTTTATTATTATTATTTTTCTTAATAAACGTTGAAAAAAAAAGCTAAAATGATAGTTAAAATGGACGGAAGGAGTATATGATATAAGGAAACTCCCATGTGTTAGCTTATTCTTCTTTTTTGTTCATTTCAAAAAGAATAATTTTTTTTCGTAACTCTTTAATTTTAATTTTCCACATAACATTTTCAAGACCACAGATTTAGAAGTCATTTTAATACATTTGATATATTTTTAATTTAAAACCACAAGATTCAAAAATCTTATTTACTTATACTCTCTGTCAAGGCAAAATAGATCAAATAAATTAAAACGAAGTGCGTAGATATTTGGAGGAGTATACAAGTCCAATAGTCCATAATGTTGTAACATAAATTTTGTGTTTATTGTCCTTTTGTTTACAATAATTTTACAAATAGAAAATGGGATCAACTCCCTCATTGTGTATTGGTAATTATCAAGTATAGAATAAATTTGCTTCTCTTTTATTTTTATGAACATAATTGTTTCATTATTACCAACAATATAAAAACTCTTGTTTGGGAAATAATCGACTGAAAAAGAGTGGTCCATAGGATAGTCATATTATAGTCTTTTTCAATGCAATAAAGTTACGTAGTGTCTCTTTGATTTAAAGGGTATTTCCATGAGTTTGCCTTGGTATCGTGTTCATACCGTTGTATTGAATGATCCCGATCGATTATAATTCTATAACTACTTCCCTTTAATGAGTTAACAACAACAAATTTGAGTTGTTGCCTCCATTATTAATGTTGCATGCTTGGTCATTGACCATATATATGTTATATCTCAATCTTCTTCTTTTGTGCCCACATTTCAGACCCAACTTGTAACTTTGTCCCTAGTTTTGGCCAGATAATATGGTCCTTTTGAACATGTATTGCTTGGGTGGGGTGGGGTGGGGTAGGGGATTTAATCCGATGATTATATGTATTAATTTACTATGATTAAGTAAACATATCAGGAAAAATCGATAGATTTTTTATGGACTTCATTGACTGCTAGATCACTTGGTTCTTTTTAAAATTCTATGGGATATATTTTGGATAGTGCTTTTGAATATTTTATTGGATACATTTATCTTCTACTGAACATATATTAAATAACTCTGCTCATTAAGACTTTAAAATTTAAATAGATCATAAAAATCGACTAGAAAGATCCTATTTACTTCTTTTTTTAATGCGACTCTATATATTGATGAAGTTTGAATAATTGTAGAAGGTTAGTGTTGGGTGTGAGAACAAAGTTTGGTAAATGGAAGGGGGGGGAGGAAGCTCCATATAAGATGTAGTGATACTATTAATGGTGGTGTGAGGCCATTTGAAAAAAAGCGTACGAGATTGACTCAAAACAGACAATAGCGTACTATGTTAAAAGTATCTTTTAAGTTGTTCTAGCAAAATAATTGGTTAGAAGTTTTGCACACGCACGGAAGCTTAGTGTGTCAAGTTGCCTTTTTACATTCACACCAAGAACAATTCCTACCTTTTAAAATTGTTGTTATGTCATCAGAAGGTCACCGATTCAAATTGTGAAAAAAGCCTCTAACAAAAATGTAGGGTAAAGCTCCATACGATAGACCCTTGTGATCTGACTTTTCCCCGGATCCCGTGCATAACGAAAGCTTAGAGCACAAGGCTGCCCTTCTTTTTAGAGCTATTATGATTAGAAAAGGTAAGGCACAGATTGAAAAGAAAAATTATCAAGACCAAAAGTTTAAAACCAATTCATAAATCCAGAAAGCCTAGTAAATTTCGGAGCAAATGGAGTTATATGTATCCTTTGAAAGCAACAACTCTACATATTCTTGATCAAATCTTGGATTTTGCTGTACATAATCTGGGAAGGGTCACTTCCTCCGGCGCTGCTCTGTGACGCTCGTGAACTTTCCTGAAGCTTCATCTTCTCGATTAAGTACTGCTTCTCTGCCTCAGCCTCGCATAATCGCTGTTTCAGATACCTGTTAGTGTAGTCCTCTTCCGACTTGTTTGTCTTGGCGAGTGTAATTTGTTGCAGTCTCTCAGCTTCTCGTCTAGCTTCAGCCGCCTTTTTGTCAAACATTTCAGCTTCTGCCTGCTTAAGCCTTACGATGCTTTCAATATCATCGATTTGTTGCTTCTTCTTCTGCCTTTCCATTTTCAGCATGGTCACTTCCCGAGCTTTATCCTTGAGCTCCTGATCACATGCTTCGACAGATAACCGTGCTTTCTTAACCAACCGCATCTTTTCCTCCGCTACAGCTTCCATTTTTTTGATGGCTTCCTGTACTACATCTGCAATCTTGCCGAATGCTTCTAGTGGAGCTATGGGCCGACCACCTTCGTCATTGTCTTGACTCTTTGAAGGATCATCAAGATCTGTGTAAAAATTGGGGGAAAAAAATTTAAAGAGGAAATGTAAAACTTATAGATGTATTTGAGATTCTTGATTTCTCCATTACATTGCTTATGTTAGAAAAAGACGGTAAATACCTTACATTAGGCCAAGAATTTACCCAACACCGATCAACAACAACAACAACAACATACTAGTGTAATCCCACAAGAGGGCTCTGAGGTGGGTAGGATGTACGCAGACCTTACCGATCAAGTCATATCAATCATTTAATGCTAGAATAAATAGGCGATAAAAATATGAAAAGTTCTTCAAGTGCAAATCAAAATCAGGAAAACAATAAGAAATCAGCAAAGACAAAAAATGAAGAGTCTCCGAGCACTAGAAATGAAACCAACTTTCTTCAATAAACAATCCACAAACATAAAAATTGGAAAATCAAGTTCACATGTTTTTTTTTCAATTATCGAGAAATCCCCGAGGGATAGTAGCGCACGGTTCAAAACTCATTGGATGATGGGTCCGCTCCAAATACCAGGTTTTTGTCTACGACATGGTTCAAATCCGTGACGTGCGCCTAATCCACACATCACAAGCTACACTCTTCTCATGAGCCTAATCCAGACATCACAAGCTACGCCTCTTCTTACTAGATCAATATGCCCTACGGGCAAGTTTACATGTTATTTGAGACAGCAACATGCTCACCTCGCCTGTCTCGTTACAAGACGAGCAGTTCCAAATTAATTGCACATTGTGATGAAACATAAATTAAATCCTTTCTTCACTAATTAAAATGCACAACTTAGGTGCTCAAAATCGCATAGAAAAGTCAAGACTATTAGCCAGAGATGATCATACTTACACCCGGATAAAGCAGCTAGAAACCAAACTATTACCTCACTTTCCACGATTTTTTCCACTTTCTCCACTTTGATACAATGAAAGATCCACCTTCCGGCCAATCGTCCTAACAAATAAATTCTATATTTTGCAGTCCAATAATTAATATCCACATAATAGTAACAATGTTTCCATGCATATTCTCGTGTAAGAAAATGTGATGAACCTAATGAATGCACAGACAAATAACTGCCTAAAACTTTTGTCAGAATATGGTCATTCTAGTTGACCCTCTTTTTTTGAGGTGGGTGGGGGTGTGGTGAGGGCTAGAAAAATCTTTTTTCACTTGACAAACTTAAATTACATAAAAAAAAAAATCTTTTTTTGCTTTGAGGTAATTCAAAAGAACTTTAGTTACAACAACATACCCAGTATAATCCCACAAGTGGAGTCTAAGGAGGGTGGTGTGCACGCAGCCTTACCCCTACCTTGTGTAGGTAGAGAGTTTGTTTCTAATAAACCCTCGGCACAAGTAAAACATATAAAAAATTGAAAAGGAAATACAGCAGTGAAGAAAGCATATAGAAAATAATGGAAAAAAGAACAGTAATAACAATAAATAGTACAATAACTGAAGCAGAGGAAATAACATGTAATAATAAAATCGAAGAATAAGGTAGTAGGAGAATTCAAAAAACTTTAGTTAAATTACTAAATAGGCAATTAGTGTCCTCCATAACCATTAGACGGTGGGTCATTTAGAAGGCAAGATTAGCCTACATATTAGGTCAGATTGGATTTATCTCGCAGTTTCTTCAGATTATGCCAGATTCAAAATTATAATCTGGTAATGACTTTGAGTGAATTTGGTCTGATCCGGGAACGATATCCACCGGATTGTGACATTAAAGGACAATTTAGCTCCTCATACATGAAGGGAATTCGCAAAACATCATTCTCCTCCTCCTTTCTTCTTCTCCTTCTCTCCAAACCAGCCAATCTCTACCCTGATCATTTGCACGGATGTTTGAAGATCTATAAAGATATCCTTGTTATTCGAGCTGATCAATACTTTACCTGTCTCTTTCTTGTCAAAATTTTCTGCAAATCCTCTTGAACACACTTAAACTAGCTTACATCAACAGCCTATTCTCTCTCGTCCATCCTAGCTTAAACATTTCTTTCTTCCCCTTCTACGTCCCTAATAGCTTTGCCAAGGTTTAGCCAACTCATTTGCTAATAGATTTTTTAGCTTCTCCCTTAGCTTCTTATACTCTTTAGAGGTTTCACAATCTTTTGTCATTCCACCGCCATGATTTCGATAGTCAAGGTCCTAGCACCTAGACAATGGAGAACCGAGTAGCTTAGGCTCAAACCTTGTATTTGTGTTAAAAGAATCATTTAATTTATAAAATAATTTATTCAGAACCTAGTAAACCAAAAGGATTGTTATCTGGAACCCATAAATTAAAAATCCTGGCGCCGCCTCTAGTGCTAGTCCTTCAAATATCACTACTTTCTTCTATCTCCATCCACTTCTAAGTTCCATGCTACATCATTCAATATCTTGTCCTTAAATGCTAATTGATTTGTGCCTCTTAGTGTTCACAACCGTATTCTTTGTTGCATGCAACTCATCTCCTTTCAACATCACTAGTTTCTTCTATCTACATCTACTTCTAAGTTCCATGATCCATCTTTCAATATTTTGTCCTAAATGCTAATTGGTTTGTGCGCATGCAACTCTTCTCCTATCCCTCCACTATTCCAATTACCTTGGGCCACCAATCTATGCAAAATGCTTGAGGCTTTAAAGATAGAAAAAAATGTATGGCTAATAGGCTTGTGAAAACTGTTGAAGTTTGGCCAAGAGTATACTGTAATTAAAAGTTCAATATTAAAAGAGATGATTTGTTATTTCTCAAATAGATAAAGATACTTGAAATCATTGCACGAGCTTCTCGGTAGAGTAAATGATCCAATCAGAGGATGTCATTTAACACCCCATCGCCGGAAAATTACATTGTTTAGCTAGGTCAAAATTTCAGTTTTATGTATACAGTAATACGTTGACTCCCTTTATTTTCTACATGTCTCTACTTCTTTTATATTGCGACACCCCTTAGTAAAATTCTTGGCTCCGCCACTGTAATAATACACCTTTTTATTCAGCCTAGCCTACTAAAGAACACTAACTATAGATCAACGAAGCCAGAGAACAGAGGACCAATAATCAAATTATCGTTAACCTGCTACATTTGATTTCTTGTTAGATGCATCAAGCTTTCATTTCAACCTTTTCTCAATCTTGGACAGACCAATTCAAGTGTGGTCCGGAACAGTCAATCATTTATCAACTACGCCCCAATCACAAATAGTGTAGAAAAAAGTTAGGACAAGAAATAAAATGTCAGGCTCACCTTGGAAAAAGGATAAGATCACTTTACAAGCCATAGGATCTGCAACACCACCTTTCAGCTTTTCAACGAGTTCCTCGCATTTCCAATATAACTTATGGCCTCTGGCATCCTCACTTCTCTGGAAAATTCTCCTGACGAAGTCGAGCTCTCTAACAAAAGCTTCCGCATCCCAACTTGGAGCACAGTGCTGGAACACATCTTTAACCCAACCTAATAACTCAGATGTCCTACTGCAAGCATGGCATCTGAAGAGCGTCTCGGCTGAGCTAGCTCCAACCTTAACAGAAGGGCCTGTTCCAATCTGCCCATTGCTAATGGCACAATCTGTATGTGTCCAATGAGAACAGAGATCACAACCAATCCATCTGCAAGTGTTGACCTCAAAATCAAACTTGTTACAAATAGCACACATGCAAAGGTTGCAGAAACCATTTTTCTTCGAGCAAATTTCGCAGCTACATTCCTCTGCTGGTAGCACACTACCACATGCTATGTTTCTGCACCTCTTATACAAGAAAATGTCAATGAGAGAAGCTTGAGAGAGACTGACACTGGGATGCAAGAACGCCTGAATTCCCGTCTTGATGGCAACTAGAATTTCTAGCTGGGTGCGGTGTGTTAAACACAGGATTCCATCTGTCAACTCACCCCTACTATTCACTAGCCTTTGGAGGAATTGGAACTCATTTCTGTGCTGAGCACCACCTGACCCTTCAAGAATGACCCGAAGTTCATATTTGAACTTCTCTAGATACTCATCTGGGAGATTTCGCATCCTGTCAGCTATAACGTCAACTCTTTCTCGGGCAATGTCTCGAAGGGAAATTTTGTCTGAGTTTGACATATTGCGGACAACAGAGTGCTCAGCATAGCCATTCTCTTTCTCCTTCTCCAGCTTTTTCGCCATCAAAGCCTCAGATGTTGGCCAAGTTTCGCGTGAGCTAGCACTTTCAGATGGTGAGTCACGAGCCTGATCAGAGGTTGAGCCACGCTCTTGAGGATTAGGAGATCCACAGGCATCAGGAGAGACGACCAAGGATAAAGACGTCTGAAGTCCACCAGGCCGTGGTTGTTGGCGTGGAGGCAGCATTAATCCGCGACGCTGGTGATCAAAATAAGTCACAAAAGGTTCCCATCAGCAAATGTTCAGATATGTGCTAAACGGAAAACAAGCAAAACCAATGTCTGATCCAGTCTGCTTCAAATGCATTTTCACTTCTAAAACACAATTTTGAACTCACTCACAAGTCTTTCCCTCGAAAGAAACAAAAAAATAAATCACAAGATATTTTACCTCGTCTTTCTAAACTTAAAAACATATCTAACAAAAAGTATACAAAGCTTGTTTTTGTTTAAACTGGGAAAAAAAGAACATCATATCTTTCCAAGTACAAGCAAAGATATCTTACAACTGATATCAGATATCTCCTACTTCCAAAAACTAACACATTCAAGCTAACATTTGCTTTTCTCTCTCTAGTTCCAACTTCCATTACTCCAAAGAAAAAAAGAAGACTTTTTTTGTTGAACAGTGAAGTGTCAAAACACACCTAAAGTATACTGGTTTTTCGAGTTTCATACCTGAACTATTCGATGTGCGAGTTTCCTACCTAAACTACAACCAAATGTTTATCAAACACACCTCTACTAATATCCGATGGTGCATGTACTACACTCTTTTTTTCAAAAAAAAACTATGCCATGAACTCTACCAACAACAAACACTAATACTACCAATTGGTCATGTATCAACAAGAAATTACTAACTTTATTCCAAACCCTAACAAGAATCATCCAAAAAATTAACAATATTTCACATTTATACCTTCAAGAACAGGGCAAATACAGGACATCAGCTAACTTTAAATCAAAACACTAACAAAAGTTTCTAACTTTATATCAAACACTACCAATATTCATAGCAAACAAAGCACATCTGCTACTAAAATACACAAAACTGAGCAAGTAACATTAGATCAAACAAAAACAACAAACACCAAATTCTCAAATCCCTTCAAAAATATAAAAATAGCTAAAACAGCATACACATACAGCATAAAGAACATAAAACAAGATCTGGGGTTAGTATAAAAAATGAAATTACCTGCCTGAAATTCCTTAATTGATTGATAAAATAACCACAACAGTTAAATCAATAAACGAAAAATTAGTTCTTGAAAACAAAAAAAAAAAAAAACAATAAAGGGGTCTTGAAGAGAAATTAAAAATTTGAAAAAAATGGGCTCTCAAAATTTTTTCCCTTTCATAAAGGTATGATTTTTATTTTTATTTTGTACTAATGTTTTCTTTACCTTTTTTTTTTTTTTTTTGTGAAGACGAAAGAGAGGAAAGTGAAGAAAAAATTTGCTGACCGAATTGGCAAGTAGACGGTTGTCGGATGACTTGGAATTTTTTTTATTTTTTAATTTAATTTATTAATATTACTATTATTTTTAATTTTAATTTTTTTCTCAGATGAAATTAGATCAGTATCTAATTTTTCTTTGGACCCACATTTGTTAGCCGCGTGTTTGACTTTATGTTTACCTATGTTTTTATAAAGATATTGAAAATTTCGGTTCGATAATTTTTAAAATTTTGAAAAATATTATATTTTTATTATATTAAATTAATTCGATATGATTCATTATTTTATAGTTTGATTTTGATATTTTGTAGCATTATAAATTAATAGTAATGATTTATTTGATTTCGACTTATATATAGTCATATTATAACAAAGAATTATGACTTTGTTTTTTCATAAATCATCTCAAGTATATTATACTAACGTCTTATACAAGTATAAATATCTAAAAGAAAGTACAAGCAAAATCATTAGTTAATCAATAACATGAAAATGACATTTTAATCAAGTTAGAGTAGTCAAAGTTTCAATATATGAATAATTAGTTTTGTATTTGTACTATTTTATATAATTGCTAGTATATACAACAATATACTTTGGTACTGTATTCATTGTTTTAGTTTATAAATACCGTATAACGTACTAAATATCCAAAGAAATTAAAATTAAAATACATATCAAATATCATAATATTGAAACTGTTATACCAAAAATTTTTATTCGATATGATAATTAGGCGTCAGACATAAACCTTACTTTTTTTTGTGAAGCGATTTGAAGTACTTGATTAAAGTACTATTTTTTTTTTTGTATGAGTAAGAATACAAATACATAAAGTTTTTTAAGGTATAATTTATAAGGTAGTTCCCACCTATACAAAGGGATCGTTACACCTAATGAACGCTACTTTTATCTTGACCAAATGAGCAAAATTGGGGTCCTCAGAGAGAATAGTGAAAAAAATAGAATGTGAAGTAATAAGCAAACGAATTAGTCGACTCATCGGGTCCATGAGCTGAAAATTGTTGGTTCGAATCATGTTTTTTACCTAATCACTTAAAATGTACCTTTTATATCAATGGTATTGAATAAAATCTTACGAAATACTTATTTATTTAGCTCAAAATGAAAAAAAATATGACAAATGGACAAGGAGTGTGTGTGTATTGATAATCAAAAAAATTTTGAAAGTCGATGACACATATATGAAATTCGGGTATTGATGGGGGCCGTTAGATTCATTCATTTGTCTACGACTCGATTTTGGTACAAATCCATAAAGATCAAAGTTGGAGTGTCCGCCTTGCTTCTCCTTCATTTTATTACCAGATCTATGTCACCGGCATAATTGAAACTCATTTTCATACATCTAACATGCACATCACAAGTTGTGCTCGATCGAAACCCTATGCAGAAAAAATGTATATACGCAAACATATAGATCCCCTTTCTTCCCTAAAATGCATCTTTATTCCGATTTCGCAAACATTCTTTTCAATTCTTTTCATCTCTCGTTTATTAGATCCTTTTTGTTATACTCGATCTTGATAATCAAATAGTAAACATTCTTATTCGTTCTTTAGCACATAAATTTATTTGTTTATTAATCTTTTTTATACTTTGCATCAAAGAATAAAAAATGAAAAATAAATTACAACTCAATCAAATCAACAAATCAATAAAATTCTTACCTCCATGATAAAGATGATAAAAGGAATTTGGGGGATAAATTGAGGTGATAGAGGTGGACTCTTGTGTGCTAATTTATTTTTGCCAATGTCCTTTGGAATGAATAGTGAATAAACAAATGTAAAGTTAAATAGTAGGGCAATTTTATCAAAAGACAAAAGAGCCCTTGAATTTGATGTGATGACAAGGACATTTAGGAGAATTTAAGTAGATGTTTCTAAATTTTGTTATTTTATGATTGCTCTATATTTTGTAAAGATGTTTCTAAATATCAAAGTTATATAAAAATATATGTGCATAAGATTATCACGTATTTATCATTAGAAAAGAAATCATTTGGAAGCAGTATTACAAAATTATTTATGGGCCAACACACACAAAATTGAAAAAATCGCTTATTTTTTGTAAATTGGTCCCTTTATGTCATAAATGGACTCTAAAAATGGTGAGACTGTACGTACTATTTCACCAACTTCCTACGGAGGGTTCCATAATGGTTTCGAAAATATATCGTCCTGAAGTCATATCATCAAAATAGTTATGGGCTAACACACACGAAAAACTGAGAAAATCGTCTAATTCCTATAAATTGGCCCCAAATGCCCAAAATGGACTCTAAAAATAGTGAGATCGTACGTAGTGCTCCCCCAAATCCCTAACGAGGGTTCCGTAAAGGTTTCACTAAGACAACGTCCAGAAACCATATTACTAAAATATTCATGGGCTAACACACATGAAGAACTGAGAAAATTACCTAATTCCATTAAATTGGCCATAAATGTCCAAATTGGACTCTAAAAATGGTGAGATTGTATGAACCTCTCCCCCAACTTTCTACGGAGTGTTCCGTGAAGGTTTCACAAAGAAATCATCCGGAGTCATATCACCAAAATATTTATGCGCTAACACACACGAAAACCGAGAAAACTACATAATTCCAGTAAATTGTCTCCTAAATGCCCTAAATGGACTCTAAAAATGGTGATTTTGTACGTACAACTCCCCCAACTCCTATGAAGTAGTATGTAATGTTTTCACAAAGAAATCATCTGAAAGCCATATCACTAAAATATTTATAAGCTAACACACACGAAAAACTGAGAAAATTACATAACTCCTGTAAATTGTTCCCTAAATGCCCAAAATGAACTCTAAAAATGGTGAGATTGTACGTATTGCTCCCTCCAACTTCCTACGGAAAAATATGTAATGATTTCACAAAGAAATCATCCGAAAGTCACATCACTAAAATATTCATGAGCTAACAAACATGAAAAACTGAGAAAATCAATTCTTGTAAATTGATCCCTAAATGTCCAAAATGTAAGAATGGTAAGACTGTACGTACTGCTCACCCAACTCCCTGCAGAGGGTTTCATAAAGGTTTCACAAAGAAACCGTTCGTAAACCATATCATTAAAATATTCATAGGCTAACACACAAAAAAATTGAAAAAATCGTCTAAGTCTTGTAAATTGGCCCCTAAATACCCAAAATGGGCTCAAAAAATAATGGTGAGACTGTACGTACTGCTCCCCCAATTCCCTACAGAGGGTTCCGTTAAGGTTTCACAAAGAAATTGTCCATATCACCAAAATATTTATGGGCTAACACACGAAAAACTGAGAAAATCATCTAATTCCTAGAAATTGACCCCTAAATGCCTAAAATGGACTCTAAAAATGGTGAAATATGAGAAAATCGCCTACTATTTTCCAATTTACAAAAATTTCTTAAATTTGGTGAAATCGGGATACATCCCTCAACTAACTGATACATCGCGTCTCATTTTCCGATATATCACTCAACATCTCGATACATCGCGTTCATCCTGATACATCGCGTAAAGTGATGTATCCAAAGATAGGAGAGAGTGGAATTTTTGTACTTTCAAATGGTAGGAAATTTTAGAGAATATATATCGTAAAATAAGTTGTGTATTTAGTTATGTATGGTGCCATTAGTTTGTCGTGTACTTAAATGAGACTTTTTCTTCCTCTTTTTGTCGTTTTTTTTTCTTTTCTCTTTAGCTTTATTTCTAGATTAGGTTAAGGAATGACTTATCATGTGTTTAGCAAAAATGCATTTGAATTCTGTAAATGCATTTTATTTCACTTCAAATTTTAAACAATTTCTTTTCCTTTTTAAATTTCACGATGAGTTAATTTATGTCAGATATTAAAACGGGAATTAAGTACATTTTTTCATAGTGTAACTCATATACAATTTTAAACAGGGTCTTTAATTTGCGCTTTTACCCGTATTTTGTGTTGATTTTTAATTTTTGTCTCTCAAGGTAAATAATTATTTGCGGGCATAATTCTATATTTTTGTGTTATAATATATATGTCACACATTATGTCTAGTGCCCTTAAATAATGTATGCCTCACTAAACATAAGTTCCATTGTTGAAAACAAAATTAAAAATCCACTCATTTAAAGAACAAATTATGCAATTAAATATTTTAAACTATCATGTCATGCATAAGATATCTTTGGTAATAAAAAAACAAAGAGATGTGTTAAATAACATGATATAACGAATAAAGTTGAGTTTATACGGTAAAATTCCTTTCATACATCCTTCGTGTATGTATATAAGTTAAAACTTTCTTCACAACATGCATGAACTCTAAAAGCCAGTCAATTATAAATAATAGCTTGAAATTAATAATACTGATAAATATTTCAAGATATGTATATTATATATAGATATAGATATAGAAGCATACATAACTAATCCCAAGTTTTTGGGTTTTTTCTTTTGGGGGAGAGGAATATATAGCTAGCTATATAACCATATCTTAAAAGTAGCTAGTAATATTTTTTTTTCTTCCTATTCAAAGATATAGAGAAGTGAAAGGGAGTCTTGGAGTAGCGACAAGAGTCTTTTCACCATATGATTAAGTGGTCACATGCTCAACTCGTATGAAAACGGTCTCGTAAGTATGTGTAGAGCAATCCCAACGTGATCTAACCCTTCATCGATCGTTCTTGCACCTAATAGAAGTTTAGTACATCAAGTTGTTTTCTTCTCTCTTTCTAAAGATGTAGAGAAGTATCAACATCTGAATGAGAATTATAATCATGTTTGAGCTTAGAGGTACTCCTCACAATATTCCGCGATTTAATATCTGGCAATAGGGAGAGAGAAAATCGAGAAGATGACTTGTCATTATTTTTTGGAGAAACCATGTTTAATTCAGAGTGGAAATAAAACTTATTATTATTGTATGACTCCACATCATGATGATCAAAATGCATCAACATATTCTTCAATAGCTCTTTCTCTTGCCTCATCTTCTTGATTTTTTGCAATTGTTTGAACCTTTCTTGTAACAAAGAAATAGAGGACTTAACTTCCATTTGATCACTAGTAGTGTATTTTACCATTGAACTTATAATATATGATAGATCAAAATTTGAAAGAAATGAGAGATGAAATTGTTTTTTTTGTTTGTGGTATGAGTTTAAGTTGCATGGCTATTTATACAAAATTTTGTATAGGGGTATTTTGGTCTTTTGACATGATTTTTTTCTTGTTCAAGAATCAACAAAAAGGTACAAAGTCCAAAAGAAAAAAGATGTTTAATTTGGTCATGGCTAAGTAGTAGTGATAGTTTTTTTTTGTTTGGAGTAATATGTGAGGGTAAGTGGCTAAAGTGGAAAAGGGTGAGAAAAAAAGTCCAAAAATAGGTTAAAAACTAGTACATGGAATTGTGTGTTTGAAGGAATAATAATAGGTTATGTGCCAGATTGGTCCTCTTTTAACTTTTTGGGGAAAATTGGTCCCTTTTTTGGTGTCTATGTGGTGCACAACAACCATTTTTTATTATTCAAAATTTAATTATATATACCTTTAATATTATCAGTGTAATTTAACATGTTAATAATAGATTGAATGTCTTATTTTCTAGGTGATTGAAGTTATGTTTGTTATGTTATAATTACATGTAATCATATTGAGATAGTCGCAGAAATAGAACTTTCATTGAATATCACCTTCTTCTGTTTATGCATCTAGGATTCGACTCATATTCAACCATTTTGACAATTAAAAGTTTGATTCAGAGGAAGAAGAGGAGGCAAACGTTGAAACAAAAACTACATTCGATTAATCCATTCTAAAAAAAAAAAAAGATTTTCGTTGTCGAGTGACAAGTGAAAAATTTATCAAAAGTTACAATTCTTACCACGAAATAGTGTACCTACATACCTTCATTGATGTTGTTTTTCGTCCTCGATCGATACCTTTTGACGTGGAACATATATATGAGTTCAATTATGTGTATATGAGCATGAGTGTTAAAAAAATCACTTAACTTTTAATATGAATTTAAAAACCTTAAAAATTGAATCCTATTATTATCTTCTATAGGTCTGTATAAATGTTAAACTATTTCTCTTTTATTTCCAATTTATTTACCTTTTTTCTTGTTTCTATGCTAAAAATAGCTTTAATTTGTACTATATGAAACTTTTATTTCTAGTTATTGTAACATTGGAAGGTAGTGTTTGGAGGAGAAAATAAAGCATAAAATGCCAAGCAAATAGAAGTGGGAATTATCATAGGAGTCCATGATTCCTTACTTATACTAAAATACAATTTAAAAAGTCTGCCTAACATTCTTTCTCCCTATATATATAAGTTATATTATATAGCTTTGCTTTTTTGTAATATAAAAATATAATAAAAATAAAACCAAACATTCTTTCTTGCCTACCTAATCCCAAATTTTGGGGTTTTGTCTTTAAGTAATTGGATGATAGTGGCATGCAAATATGAAAGCTGCATATGCTAATGTTATGTTTATATTGTGGATGTGTTATTCGATGTTCGATGTCTGTTTTGAAATTCGATAGAATATAGAATTTATAGGACTCATTTTTAAGGGTATATCAGTGCTCCTAACAAGATGTATTCCGCTTCAAAAGCTTGATTCAAACTTTTGACTAAGGGAAAATGATAATGTCTATGATAGGATGTTTTCTTTCTTGATTATCTATATGTTATATTCTTTATTTATTTTTCCAACATGAACAAATGACAAGTTACAAGTATCTTCTTGGAATGTTTTGCTTTGAAGAAAGTAAATAAAGTGTGTTTTTTGAGAGTAGACAACGCGTGCACTTTATATTAAAAAAAGATTAAAGAAAATGTTAAGTTATATGAATTGGATAATATAAGAAAAAATGTTATACTATCGATGTAATTTAACTTGTAATTGCATATTAATTTCTCATTTTATTTTAATTTATGTAATATTATTTGATATTGGTACGAAGTTTAAGAAGAAAAATAAAACAGAAGAATACTTTTAAATTCATGGTCTAAAATAACTTTTAGATTTTTGTGTTGCTATAAATCATCTCATAAGTGCAAAATGAAATTTTTTAAAGTTAAATTATTTCTAGATATAAACAGGTGGATAATTCTTTGCAAAACTAAAAATACGAAGGGGTATCATGTATATATTGAGACAAAAAGAATACTAATTTTTACCAAGTTAACATTTAAATTTATATAACTTCATTAGATTACATCATTAGTCATAGAACTTAACTAAGCTTACATACAAATGATTAATCAACAAAGACGGATTTAAAATTTAAATACTAGAAACTAGAAAACATAACCTACTAAACTCTATGTCAGTTTGCTCAATATAAATGAATCACAACATAAGAGGTAAGTTTTGTTTATTTCAATTTAGTTAAGTTTTCAATCTATCTTTTGTATTTTTTTGGTATGAAATATAAACTCGATTCATTCAATTTACTATAATTAAAAATAGAGTTCATTTTAACCTACTAGAATTGAAGATAGGATTTCAACCACAAATATTGAAACAATCCTGACAATTCGTCAGAATTTTATCGTCAAAATCTTTTCGATCACCGTAAGGCAAATCGTATGACTGAATACCTTATTTGTGACTAACTTTGAATTCTGATAATTTTCACAACTTGTTATTAAGATAAAGCTTGCACAATATCAAATAAGAAATCCTATCGATCCTCTAGGCTTTTTGATACAAATCCTCGCAAAACGGCTATTTTGAAAAAAAAAATAATGAGACCAAAATTGAAATAATAGCCCCAAGATCCTATTTATGCAAATCACCCATCGACGGACGCCCTGCTGTTGGCCCAATAAGGTTTTATTGGGCCTAATAATCCTGCAGGTGCTAAGGTAATCAAATGCAAGTCAGCCCAATGTATGACATTGTTTGGGCCCAATTACACGTATAGTGATTGGGCTCAAATTATCTGCACTGTCCATTAATGAATCAAGTTCTCAACTATGCAAAAATTTTAGGAAAAAAACATCTAATTATACGAACATTCCTACCATAAATACTAATTCACTTTGTAGTTTGAAATAATTACATATTATTTCACAAATTAATAATTTCTTATCAAATTTCAAGTTAGATACACCAGTATATCAGATTTCCAGTTGGATATATATATATATATATCTTTGATACCAGATAAATTCTAAAATTCAGATACATAGGGAGAGAGGTGAGCAAGAGAGTCAGTGTATATCATACATATACATAGGGAGAGAGACAAGCGAGATACGAGAAAGGCGAGCGAAAGTGTATCCTAGATACATGTGAATAATGATTGGATACAATGTTTCTCAAATAAATTACACCTTATTTGACCTGCATGTATCTGAGTGCGCCCGTCAGCTACATGTATCTGGCAAAGTTAATGTGGTATGAAAGATAATTTCAAAAACTATACCTAATTAGTCCCTAAACTAATGATTGTTTTTGCTCATATTCTTATACTTAGCAATAAAAAAAATAGCTCGATGTACAAATTATCTTACTTTTATACAAGATTTAGGGAAGAGTAACATTTTAAAGGAGGGTAATGTATGTAGTTTATCCTGATATAAACTTGAACAATTGATTGACGATTCAAACTCATGACTTATTAATCACACCAGAACAATTTTAATGTTGCTCAAAGTTCCTATTTTATATTTAACTATAAATTTGTAAAATTACATCTCATTCTAAGAACTTGCATGCTTACTATTTACCTTTATTAAAAGTACATATAATGGAAACATTTATTTTCCCTTAACAAGTTATCATTAAAAAAAATTAAAGTAAAGTTATTATTATTATATTAATAAAGAGTAGTTGTTAAATAGAGAAAAATAGGTAATTTATATATTATTTTTTTCCTTGGCTAAAAAGGTAAAAGGAGAAAAGGATTGAGCTACACGTCCAAAAAGAAAAAAAAAAAAAAGAATAAAACTAAAGGAGAAAGTGATGGCACTTAAGTTGAGATAATAATAAAATTTTGCAACGATAGGATTAAATAAAGGGAAAAGGCTCAGATATGCCATTGAACTTTCAAAAAAGGCTTATTTATGACATCCGTTAAAAGTTTGGCTCATCTATGTCATTACCGTTTAAGAAAAGGCTCATTCATGCCATTATTTTTTAACTGTGATTTTGCAAAACCATTTTTTACACGTGGCCAATTATAATTCGGCCACGCCATTATTATTTTTATAATAAAAAATCAAAATTCTGAACAAACATTTTAACGGTGGTTTTGCAAAACGATTTTTTACACGTTGCCAATTATAATTCGGCCACGTCATTATTTTTTTATAATAAAAAATCAAAATTCTGAAAAAATAATAATGACGTGGCCGAACTATAATTAGCCACGTGTAAAAAATGGTTTTGCAAAACCACCGTTAAAAAATAATGGCATGAATGAGTCTTTTCTTAAACGGTAATGGCATAGATGAGCCAAACTTTTAACGGACGACATAAATGAACCTTTTCTAAAAGTTCGATGGCATATTTGAGTCTTCTCCATTAAATAAATAGTCGATCAAAAATCATGACAAAATCTTGAGTCATTTAATCTCACACGAGTTTTCTATAAATAAAAATAAAAATAGAAGGTGTTTTTTATTAAATAATTGTGTCAACTAAAGATGTATATAGATCTATTCAATTTTTAAATAAAGTTTATTAGAATCTTAATCAATAACATTCATTTTCTATTTAATAGGAATAATAAGGTGAGGAAAAAATACGAGTAATTTAGTAAATTATGATTTATACATAATATTTAATAATTAATAAATGTGTTAAAAAATAATTGGACGGAATGCATAATTTAATTTCTTCAATTAGTGGACTGGTCAAGTACTCAAAAATCAAAGCTTATCACATCAATTTGTTGAAAAATAGTGGATATATTAGTGGTTAGTGACTGAATGAATTAACTAGTTTCCACTTGATATTAAAATATAATAGTAGGATTATTATTATTTTAATAATATATAGTACAAGCAGCACCTAGTATTAAATTAGAAACCATTGTTTAAAACAAAAACGTAATCCACAGACTTTGAGCTTTCATTGCTGCTAGAATTTGGTACATATGAGAATTGTTTTTGATTTCTATAACGCGTTCGATGTTTGTATTAAATTTTGATCAAGTTTGAATTAATATTCATGAAGTTTGAAACAAAGGAATTTTAAAAAAAATTCCTTATGACCTCCCCTCCTTACAATCAAGTGTCTTTCAATAGATATTATGACTTAGGAATCGACTACGATAACATAAAAAAAATCTATAAAAACTTAGGATCCGACATCATGATAAAACACTATCTTCATAATTAGACCATTTTCCTGAGATTTGGTAAAAGAAAAGTTTATTAACAGTTAATATGTTGTAATTGCATATGCTATTAGATATATGATGAAATAAAAGAAAAGGGAAAGAAAAAAAAAATACACCAAAAGGCAAGTGTTGTACCAAACACTTGTGTTGTACTCGAAAAAAATTCATAATAATTTAATAAAAATGTTTTCTTATTCGTTTTGTCATATGGTACCAACACAAATCCAATATTAATTCCTATGGCTAAATAATTTATTGGAAATTATTTAAATCTTTTAAGTAGGACAAAAAAGGTTTAATGAAAAATGTCCACTAGTGAAAAAGAGCTAGAGAGAATATTTATGCGATCACTTTTAAATATTTTACACATTAATTTAAAAATAATAATATGGTCACTTTTTTCTTGCACAACATGTTCTACACGATGATGAGTCAAGCCATTAATTAGCTTTTATTTTCTCTGGCATTTGTAGAATGGGTATATGTATGTGATAATTTAGGTGAATTTTATATCGAAATGTATTAGAAAAGAAAAGTGAAGAATTTTATAAAATATGTATTATAATATAAATTGATATGGTATACATGTTTTTTGGGCACGATAATATTGTAACTCATGAGATATATATTTCTTATAAAACAAATAATACGTGACATGCATGTGTTTGAGTTGAGACATATATGATATCAAAGTCATATGTTCGCTTTAGTGATGGTGCTAGACAAATTTTAGCAACATTGATTATACTTTAGGGTCCGGGGTGTACGTGACGGCTAACTATGAGGAAGGATGGGTTGACGAGCTGGTCAAATTAAAGAGAATGATTGTCAGACTTTTGAGAATAGGATGCAAATGATATCTTATAAGACAAATCTCACATCTTAACAAGAAATGTAAAAAAACTAAAACTATAAGATATAGAATAAATGTATACAGTACACATCCTTTAGATTTAATGATAATGTAACTCAAGAGACAAATTCGTAAAATCTGTCTTTTAGACATCAAGAAAGGTTTCACATTGACTTTTAATTATCATTTTTACTTTTATTATTAAAATATACTATTTAATATAATATTTTTCTTTCTTGTGTATTGTCAATATATCGTACGTAACTATGCTAGTCTGCCTAACTACACAAAAGGTTGCTCGTCTTCTATTATAGTCATTATCACCAAAATAAATAAATAAATAAAGGGAAAAAAGTCTGAAATATCTCTGAACTTTGATCGAAATTGTTGTAACAATACCGAACTTTAGAAAGGACNCGTCTTCTATTATAGTCATTATCACCAAAATAAATAAATAAATAAAGGGAAAAAAGTCTGAAATATATCTGAACTTTGATCGAAATTGTTGTAACAATATCGAACTTTGGAGAGGACCTTTTATCCCCTGCACTATTTAATAGCGTATTTCAAAGGTATATATGTACTCAAGTGGACACATTATTATTTATAATGATGCAATATTTATGATGTTCACGTGGGCTCATATATACCTTTGAAATGCACTATTAAATAGTGCAGGGGTAAAAGGTCCTCCATAAAGTTTGATGTCGTAACAACAATTTCGGCTAAAGTTAAAGTATTTTTCAGACCCTTTTCCATAAATAAATAAAGTTGGGAACTAGACTTGCTCTTTTTTATTCTATATTGTAACGCCCATTGTAAAAGGCGAGTAAAAAAAATTGATTGATTTCTAAATTGATTCAAACTTCCAAAGAAAGGTCAGAATGCATATAATACCTTATGCCAATTTTACTTGAAAAAGGAAAGAAAATGAGTGAAAAGTTCGATGAGTTATAAATATAAATTCACGTGATACATGCGTTTTTGAATTTTATTAATTATATTTTATATTGTATCTTTTTATAATTTTATAAAATCTCTCATGAGTGCATATTATATGTATTATGAGGTTGGTTGATCATGGCATTTTGATGAGGTAAGCCATCTAGACATCAAAAGGTTTCATTTTTGACTTTTAATTTTTTCCTAGTAAATATCTCCTAACAAAAAAAAAAGAAAAAAAACACTTATTTTGACTCACACAACAGAAGAAGAAATAAATATCTTAATAGCTATGGCCGATTAATTGAAAAGTATAAGACTATCGAAGAATATGGTATAATGAATTATAAAAGATTGATTTTCTTTCAATTAGAGATCTTTGTTTCGAGCGATGGGTATAGAAAAGCCTTTGATAAGAAGCACTTCCCTCAAATGAACTTTAGAAGTGCTAATTCGATTAATCAAACATCAAAATAAATGTTAAACACTGGAAAATAAATAAATATATAAAAAGGAAATGTATAAGTAAATGCCCATGTCAATTGTCATGGCTCCACTAGGACTTATTTAGCATTAGTGAAATCAATTTGAAAATGATATCTACTTGGACTTCTTTGGCAGGGAAATTAATTTTGGAAAATTTGGGGTCAAAAGTTTCAATTTGAGCTATATATTCAACATGATTTGTCTATCAAGATATGGTCAATTCAATCATATATATTTTGAGTACTCAAGGCCTCCTTTCTTTTCTTTTGGCGGGTATCGCCATGTGGCTTAATCCCGGATCACTCCTTAAGGAATAGGACACAATAATATAGCGTACATCAGAGAAGAGAGTACCCCCTTTATTATAAGACAGGCCCCTCGCGTTTTCTTACCATAGACGTTGGACTGCTATGAGGGCTTTTACTTATTCTAATAAGTTTTAGGTTATGTATTTTTGACTTACTCTTTTGTCAAATCTTTCTGTGTTTTCTATTAATTAGTGATTTTTCCAACAATATTTTCTTTAATATATATAAACTACCGAGTTCCTTATCTAAACACTTAAATTAGTAGAATGTACTAATAATTATATATCATTCACAAAAATTTACGGGCATCACTACTTACTAGTCAGTAGTCACTCATATATAATTTTATCTGCTTTTTTATTTATAATCATAAATTTTAAATTCGAATTCTGAAAATAAAATTACTAATAGAGAATCCATCCCTTCCAAAGTAAGACCTTTTAACTTTGGACGTGAAATTATTTTTAATAGAGAATTTTATCCTCATTAAAATGAGATTTTTTCTGACTCAAAACGAACGTAAAACAACGTATGAAAAATAAAATAAAAAATTGTATGTACTTGGAACCTTCTATATCATGACTGACCCCTCTACTTAACAAAATAAATTACAGTATGACTTAAAGAAAGGGGATGAAAATGACAAAGGAAAGAACTTGGGAGGATGCTAAAAAATAGGCAAATATACTCTATATATACTATATACTATAAGAGAAATAACGTGGAAGATACATTAATGTTTCCATGTCATTATCATCACATTTTAGTCTCTTAGAAGCTACTTCTTGCATCACATAATACTTTTCATATTGCTTTAATTCATTTTATGCTCATTAAAAAAAAATATAAGATATAATTTACTGAGTTATCCTTATTAATTGAATATTTTTTTGAAAATTAAATACTATTAAAAAGAAGTAAACAACTTTTTAATATAAGGATATAACTAAGAATAATTACTATTTTTTATCTTGAATTCCTAAAACGACACTTATTTTGGATTATTGTTTTACTGAAGCACTACTTATTTTTGGAATGACATGAGTATTATTTTTTTGAGAAGAAATAATATTTCTCATATAATTTTTAATTATTTAATTTATAATTTTAAAAAATAAAACATGACAACTAATATTAGACTGAGAAAGTAATTCAAAGAACTAATTATTTTATGCATATAAGTAATGAATGAAGTTGATTAAAAACATGTGAGGAAAACTTTTTTTTTCTTTTTAAATGTGTGTGTATTTTAAAGTTTGTTTCCACCTTCTAGGAAGTAGGAACCAAACATTTTGCAAATAAAAACAAATCCAAACGCGGTCTTATTTGTCGGCAGTACATAATATATTACCATTAATTCTACGTTTTATTACGTGATTTGCCATTTATAACTTGCGTACGCAATTTCCCTATGTTTTCGATTCTCTAATTACTTTATGTACTATGTTTAGAAATTAAATGCACACAGTGTTTAAAAATATTATCATATTCGTGTTGAATAGAGGGAGACTTGAGATTTAAGTGCAATAGGGGAATAAAGGTATATCAATTATTAGCGATAAAATTTGACGTTGTTGTATAGCCTGTGCTGAAGTCAGAAATGAGTAAACAAAAAGAGGTCATAGAGTGTTGTCACCAAGGTTCAAACTCGAGCTACCCACTCAAATCATCAAAAGCTAAATGAGTACAATGACGAACTGCCCCAATCATATATGTTTGAGGGGTTCTTTGAAAATATATATTAAATTTTCAAGGTACACACATATATATATTGCTTTTTTCAAGATTAAAGGTACACGTGCACCATCTCTCAACAATTTAGGTCCGTACATGATGTCAAAATTTTCAAAATATACTAATTTTGAAGGATTTGATATACACTTGACGATATCGTTATTTTTGAAGAATTTGACCAAAATAGAATAATAATATTAGAAGGGAACTATGAGTCTATGTATGAATTTAGTGAAATTCATAAATCTTGACTGGCTGAAATTTATCTTAAAAAATTCTCTTAATGAATGTATGTGAGGATAATTTATTCAGAATATAGTAAGTAATAGTCTTTTGTAAAAGCTAGAACCCATAATTAGTATTTAACTTTATAATAAGCGGTTAACATATTTAGTATAAAGATGTTGATAGATATTTTTTCTGATTGAAATATGCTTTACACCATTTACAAAAAATATAAATATAAAAGTGTTTTTACATTTTTTTTTAAAAGATACAATTGATGAAAATATAATAGAAATATAGTTAGAAGTTATATTTAGGAAAAGTAAAAATATTTATAAGTTGTAAAATCATAAATTAAAAATAATCAACAATTTATAATGTTTGACTTATTTTTAACTATAAATCAATCATAGTATCTATCGAACATATAAATATTAAAATATTATTCATATCATAAATTAGTTTGACTAATTTATAAAATTAACCAAACATCCTTCGAAAGATTATTTAGTGGTAGCAAGTGAAGCGTACAAGTCAATTTTAGACAGGAATGACCAATAGATAATTTCTTGCATAGTGTTTTCAATTTTTATAACTAATATAAATAAATAGGAAATCATAAGTCAAAATTGGCTCCTAACGAATATGTGACACACTTTTTTCTAGTTGAAGATATATATAGAAAATATTTTCTCTATTTCATATACATAAAAGAAGATATGCGTATATTTTATACCATATCATATTTTAAGAGATTGTTTGATTCAAAGATAAAAACTATGTTGGAATTGTCTTTTTTGTTTGTCATTTTAATAAGATGACACAAAAAAAATTAATCATATTTATTCAAATTTAAATATCACGTGTCTTTATTTAATTCACTATTTTAATATGTTCGTAATGAGTATGTTATACATTTTTTACATATTTGATTGGATCAGTGAAAGTGCCAAAACGACATAGTTAAACCCCATTACAAATGTTTAGATGGTAGAGTAAATTTTTTAGTTGGATTGTCTATGTGAAATTCCATGTCAAGTTTAAGTATTTATATATATGTTCAACTTTTGTAAAAATATGTATGTTATTGCTATTAATTTTGAACATAATTAGTTATTCGATATGTGCGTGCAACAAACGTGTTGACAATTAATCTAAATAAAAATAAAATTAATTATTTCACTCTACTTAAAAAGCATATTATGAATTGACAGGGGAGAAGTTTGTGACTCTTATTTTTGGATCTAAATATCATGTATCTTTATTTAATTCACTATTTTGATATGTCATCGATGAATGTGTTACATTATTTTTTTATATATTTGGTTGAATCATTAAAAAGTGTCAAAATAATACCGTTAAACTCTACCACAAGTATTTTAGTGGTACCCATTTTATTTGAGATATTCATGTAAAATTTCACGTCAACTTTAACTATCTACGTATATGTTCAACTTTATAAAAACATATACTTTATTACTATTAATTTAATATATAATTATTTATTCGACATATACGTGCAAATGCAATATATATGTTGAAAATTAATCCAAATAAATATAAGAACAATCATTTCACTCTACTCGAAAAGAATATAATGAATTGAAAAGGGAAAAAAGACAATCTCATAACTCATTTTCAACTATTATATTTAATTTAAATTTCATATGTCTTTATTTAATTCGTTATCTTGACATTTTATCGACAAATCTATTACACACTCTTTACATATTTATTTGAATCAATGACAAGTATCTAAATAACACAATCAAACTCTATCACAAGTCTTTAAATGGTACAATTCTTAACTAATAATTAAGTAAAAATTGATATCAATTTTAAGTATCTATCATATGTATTCAAACTTAATAAAAACGTATACTTTATTACTATTAATTAATATTATGGATTGATGAAAAAAAAAAAAGACCAAATAAACAATGACTAGGAATTGACACTTCCCACGTGGTGCCATCATACTGTGGTCTACACTTTTTTTTGTGGAGGGGCAGTTTCAAGTAGTTATCTCCAAGAAACCAGCTCTTTATATTTCACAACTTTTTTTTTTTTTTTAATTGTAAGATTTTTCAATTAATTTGTTTGTTGACTATATAATAAGCATAAAAAACTCTCAAAAACACTTTCATTTCTTCAGTCATCATAAAACAAAAGACCCCTTTTTTTCCCCTCTTCTCTTGTATTTAGCAGAAAAATAGAATTCCCTTTGGAAAATATCTTGAATTCATCAAAAAGATTCAATCTTTTTTATAAGGTTTGTTTTCTTTTCTTCTTTTGTTTTTTGGGTTTCTTAAATCTTGATTTTATTTGAATATTAGTAGTTGGTGTTGTTTGATTTTGTATGGAGTTTTGATTAGTCTAATTAGTGATTTAATTGCTTATTATGTGTAAGTTCTTGACTTTGTTTATGGGTTTCGATTAAGTTTGTGTTTAGTGAATGAAAGGTTTGTTCTTTGCTTTACTGTCTTGAATGGAAATTTTCTGTTTCTGTATATATGAAGTTTGGAGTTACTCTTGTTTTCCCTTTTTTTGGTTGGTGGGTCAGATTCAAGATTTGAACTTTATGTGTTAAAGTTTGGAATTTTATCACAATTTATTTGATTTGTAATGGAGTTATTAGTTAAATGCAAGCTTTTGACTTTGCTTATGGTTTAATTAAGTTTCTGTGTTAATCTTGCAATCAAAGGTTTGTCCTTTGCTTACAGTTCTGGATGAAAAGTTTCTGTGACTTTTGTATGTATGAAGCTGTTCATTTGAAGTCCTTTTTTGGTGTGTGGGCAAAGGCGGATTTCAAGATTTGAATTTATGGGTTCAAGTTCGAATTTTTATCGCAATCTGTTTGATTTACTGAGTTTGAAATTTATTACTTGTACTTGTTTAGTGAATATTTTAACACATATATAAGGTTTAAGCCAAAGCTACGGGGTTGAAATGAACTCCTACTTTTGTGTGCTGCATCTGCTCCTGTTTGTGGGGTGGGGCAGAGACGGAGCTACATGATCAGAACTCTGAAGGGGTTCATTTGAATCCCGTTAGTCGGAAGAATATACCATGCGAATAGAGTAAAATTTAATCCCCTTTGAATTAGGAAGCTTCTAGTGTATTGCGTGTTCAAATCTTAGGTGTGACATTCTTGTATTGTTTAAATTTTCCTTGTTAGAACTTTTTTCTTAATTCCTTTTTATTATGCTAATTCTTGCTCTTTATGTTGGTCGGTAAGAGGGATATTGATATTGGTCCCATAGTATTGATTCCTCACTTTTGCTTATGTTAATTATTCTTGATCTTTATGTTTTGTCGATAAGATGGATGTCAATATTGATTCCTATCTTTTGCTTATGTCAGTTATTCTTGATCTTTATGTTTTGTCGGTAAGATGGATGTCAATATTCATTCCTATCTTTTTATATGTCAATTTTGCTCTTAAAGCTGTAAAGTAAGTTTTTTTTTGTCTTTTGAGTAGTCTAGTGGCGGAGACAAGATTTTCACCAAAGGTTCATCATCTTCTTATATCATAGAAAAAAAAAATATGATAAAAACTCTCTAGCTATGACTCTGGAGTAGTCATTCATGTTTCTTCTTCATGGTATGAGAAAACATTTTAACATGAAGGATTTCTGGTCTGTGTTTCCAATTTTTTCGGAAGGGCTTAAATTTTCAGTATTTGTTAGAAACTTGGTTGTGAGTTTGTTGCTGATATTGCTAACACTTCATTACGACAATTTGATTGCTTGTGAATTAGAAAAATTGCTCGTGAATTAGAAAAAGATATGAGATGATTCGGCCTACACGTGCAAGATTAGAATATTATTTCTAAGTTTCCCAATTCTGTAAAGTTAAAGATCATATTTAAAAAAAAATATATGATATGATTAGGCATACACGTGCAAGACTAGAATATTATTTCTAACGTTTCCCAATTCCGTAAAGTTAAAAAATCATAGTTCTCAAAAATATATGACATGATTCGGCATACACGTGCGTTGCACGTGCCGAGAAACTAGTCTAAATAAAAGAAGAAGAATCATTTCACTCTACTCTATCACCTCAGATCATTTCAGTCTCTCACGCCAAAAGAATATTGTTAACTGACAGGGCAAAACAAGATGACCAAATAAAGTATGACTAGGAATAGACACTTCACACATTGTGCCATTAAACTGTTGTCTGCAATATTGATATAGAGGCAGTTCAAGTAGTTGTCTCCAGGAAACCAGCCCTATATAACAAGCACCAAAAACTCGCAGAGACCATTTCTTCAATCTTCTCTTGTATTTAGCAGAAAACAAAAGTCTCTCTGGGAAAAATCTTGAATTCTTCAAAAAGACTCGATCTTGTTAAGGTTTGTAATACCATTTGATTTTATTCTTGCTTCTTCATAAACAAAAGACTCAATCTTTTGAAGTTTCTTTGATTCTTGTTTCTCGTTGACTATTGGTACTAGCTAATATTTTCTTTATTACTTCATTTAGTAGGTGAAGACGATGAATTAATCTTGTAGTGCATTAGCTGTCTTTGCTTGTTCTTTTCTTGAGGTGAGTTGGTTACATTCTATCTTTTTCAATTGTGTCTTTGCATATATAAACTTAAACCATCATTGTTTTGCAAGTTTCATACCTAAAATGTCGGGTGTTCATGAAAAAACCCTTGAACTCGTGAAAATACACCCCGAAGGAATATGACAGGCTATATGAATATCATGTTCCAAAAGCTCTTCCAAAGAGTTCCAAGTGGCGGTACGCATGGAAACTATTTTGCGAGTTTCATATGTAATTTATCGAGTGTTCACAAAACCTCTGAACTACCATGAACTCATTGTGTCACGTAAACTCATTTTAAAGACTTTTTTCATCTCCCATGTGCCTCTCAACAAGTTATTCTAAATATTTTGACACATATTCAATCAAGGGTTTTTAATCTTATGGGAGATATAGTCCAGGGATAATAGGAACACACAATAAACTAGTTTAGGTATGAAATTTGCAAAATGATATAGATTAGGGGGATATTTAACTTTTTCATTCTATACAGAAAGACCTAGAATAACATGCACTTTTTTTCCCCCAAAATTCAAATAATTTAATATTAAAGAATTTTAGCACGATATTAAACCCTAGCAACAATAAGAAGCACAAGAATCCATGAATCAAAGCTTAATTCGGAATTTCCTAAGTGCTTACCTGGGAAAAGAATCTATCACCGAGATCTTTGGAAGTTTTTTGCTCTCCTCGAAGAAATCTAAAAATGGAGTATTGTGTGTTCAATTGAATTCAACTACAGTTAGTTATGAGGCTTTGTGTAAAATTACCCCTTATTACCATTTTCTCTTTCTTGGTAATATAATAATTAACCATCTTTATAGAAATAGAATTTCTAAGATCACCAATATCTAAAGATTTTGACCCTGTGGCGAAGGACTGGTTGTAGAATGTGAGATATAAATACCTGTGGAGTTTGTGAGCTGTAGTTGGATGTTTTGATTTGATGAACTGTCCATTGTCTTTGTGGTATTTGAGCCTAGATGAAGGATAATAGCTTCATTTGTTGTTTACGATATCTGCTTATTAGAAATTTGGTTGAGTTTGTTTATGCATGTGAATTAGAAAACTATGTGACATGATTTGACATACACGTGCAAGACTAACATGTTGTTTCTAAGTTTCCAAGTTCTGTTTATGATATTTGCTTATTAGAAATTTGGTTGAGTTTGTTTATGCATGTGAATTAGAAAACTATATGACATGATATGGCATACACATGCAACGCACGTGCAACACTAGCATGTTGTTTCTAAGTTTCCCAGTTCTGTAAAGTTAAAGATAATATTTTAAAAAAATATATGACATGATTCTGCATAACGTGCAACACACGTGCCGAGAAATTAGTCTAAATAAAAAAACGGAAAATAATTTCTTCAGTCTCTCGCCGCAGAATAGACACTTCCCATGTGGTGCCATCAAACTGTAGTCTACAATATTGGTGGAAAGGCAGTTCAATTAGTTATCACTAAGAAATGGTCCCTTTGTTTGACTATATAACAAGCACCAAAAACTCTCAGGGACCATTTCTTCAATCTTCTCTTGTATTTAGAAGAAAACAAAAGTCTCTCCGGAATAAAAAATCTTGAATTCATCAAAAAGACAAATCTTCTTAAGATTTGTAATACCATTTGATTTGATTCTTGCTTCTTCATAAAAAAGGCTCAAATCTTTTGAAGGTTCTTTGATTCTTGTTTCTCTTTGACTTTTGGTACTAGCTAGTTTTTGATTTTGTATGGAGTTTTGATTAGTCCAAGTAGTGATTTAATCATTTAATTGCCTATTAAATGCAAGTTCTTAACTTTGTTTATGGCTTAATTAAATTTCTGTTTCAATCTTGAAAATCAAAGGTTGTTTTTTGCTTTTTTTGAATGAAAACTATATGATATGATTCGACATACACGTGTAACACCCGTGCTGAGAAACTAATCTAAAATAGAGACAAGAATAATCATTTCACTCTACTCGGATAGAATATTGTGAACTGACAGGGGAAATGACCAAATAAACTATGACTAGTAATAGACACTTCCCCGGCGGTGTGTCTAAAATATTGGTGGAGGGGGGGTTCAAGTAGTTATCTCCAAGAAACCAGCTCTATATAACAAGCACCCAAAACTTCCAGAGACCATATCTTCAATCTTCTCTTGTATTTAGCAGAAAACAAAAGTCTCTGGAAAAAAATATCTTGAATTCATCAAAAAGACTTGATATTTGTAAGGTATGTAATACCATTTACCTTGATTCTTTCTTCTTCATAAAAAAAGACTCAATCTTTGAAGATTTATTTATTCTTGTCTCTAGTTGACTATTGGTACAAGCATTAATTTTCTTTTATTACTTCATTTAGTAGTTGAAGATATTGAATTAATCTTGTAGTGCATTAGGCGACATCTTTGATTGTTCTTTTCTTGAGGTGAGTTGGTTACATTCTATCTTTTCAATTGAGTCTTCCCTCAATCAGGTACCTAAACCAACTTCATTGATTATCACCTTTTTTTCCCCTTTGTTCTTCCCTTCATATGTCTGACCAATTAGAGGTCTACTTGCTGAAGAGGTAAGGAATGTCTTTCTCCCCACTCTGTGTGTGTGTTGTTTATCATATTCACCTCAGTTCATATCGACATAGGCGTAGTATTTTGGTGAACGACTGGCCGTAGAATGTGAGATATAAATCAATATGGAGTTTGTGATGATCTGATTAGATAAACTGTCCATTGTCTTCATGGTATTTGAACCTAGATGAATGATAATAGCTCCATGTGCTGTTTGTGGTATCTGTTTATTGTATTTTACACCGCACTGTTTTTACAGTAGCTGTGTATTTTAACATGTTGTAGCAGCCAGCATGTCTCAAAGTTACTGATCTCAAAACTTGAAGGCATTTTTAGAAAATTATATGACATGATTCAGCATGCACGTGCGAGAAACTAGTCTAAATAAATGCAAGAGTAATCATTTCACTCTACTTGGAAAGAATATTGTGAACTGACGGGAAAAAAAGGATGACTATACAAATATTCAAAACATGAAGGTGTTTTTAGAAAATTATATGACATGCTTCGCATACACGTGCACGCACGTGCCGAAACACTAGCCTAAATGAAAACTAGAGTAATCATTTCACTCTACTTGGAAAGAATAGTGTGAACTGACAAGGGAAAAAAACATGACCAAATAGACTATGAGTAGGAATAGAGACACTTCCCACGTGTTGCCAACAAACTGTGATCTACAATATTGCGGGATATCTCCAAGAATTCATCTCTATATAAGAAGCACCCAGAACTCTCAGAGACAATATCTTCAATCTTCTCTTGTATTTAGCAGAAAGCAAAAGTCTCTCTGGAAACAAAATCTTGAATTAAAAGACTTATTCTTTTGAAGGTTCTTTGATTCTTTCCCTTTGACTATTGGTACTAGCTAGATTTTGATTTTTGTATGGAGTTTTGATTAGTCTAAGTAGTGATTTAACTGCCTATAGAATGCAAGTTCTTAACTTTGTTTATCGTTTAATTAAGTTTCTGTTTTAATCTTGAAAATTAAAGGTTTGTTCTTTGATTTTTGAATGGAAATTTTCTGTGACTTTTGTATATGTGAAGCTGATTATTTGAAGTCTCTCTTTTTTGTTCTTTCCCTTTGGTTTGTGGCAGAGACGGATCCATGATTTGACGCTGATTATTTGCTTCGTACCTTTTTGTGTCGTCTTGCTCTTAATGTTGGGAGTAAGAGGTTTTTGTCTTCTGAGTAGTACGGTGGTGGAGGTAGGATTTTAATCGAGGGGTTTGTGGTTTATTATCTATATATATGCATAAAGAAAAAATTGTTATTTTCCAATGAATGGCCCTGTAGATCCACCCTTGAGTAGGCGATTCTTGTTGCTTCTTCAGGGTATGAGAAAAAGTTCTATATATGTTGGATATGTTGTTTTCCATTTCATGAAAATAGTTTCTGTCTTTTCTGCCTTTTCCTCCTCCTTTCGAATCTGCTAATTTCCCTCAAGTTAACATAAAATTGACCTCACATGTTAAAAGTCATTACTGTATTGATTAACTTTTCAGTAGTTAATGATCTGAATATTTCAAGTTCGTTTTTTTCGTCTATTTCATTTTTGCTTTTTTTTT
>NC_064287.1:59901877-59978063 GCF_019186545.1 Solanum stenotomum
GGGTGGGGTTGTGAATTTGAAGATCTTTTTTTTTGTCTGTATATTAATGGAAATTTGATGTTGGGCATAGCAATTATTCAGATATCTGAAAATTGGCTCTTTCTAGTACACTTTTCTATTTCTAAGAATGAATTTGATTTTAATTTTTAATACTTTTGTTGATAAGCTTGTGAATCTTTGGTAATTTTGTCACTTCATTTAATACTCTTTTTAATTACTTTATTTAGTAGTTACAGATAATGATAATGAATTAATCTTCATTAGCTGTCTTTCTTTCTTTTTCTTTTTTGGATGTGAGTTTGTTCCGTTTTATCTTTTCCAATTCTGTTTCCCTCAATTTGGCATCTAAAACCAACTTCATTAATTATCGCCTTTTGTTTTATCCTTTGTTCTTTCCTTGATCTGTCTGACTAATTACACATTCTGGTTTAGAGGTAAAGATTGTCTTTCCCCCACTGTGTCCGTGTGTGGGGTTTTATCCTTTTCACTTCTGTTCATATCGCCATAGGTGTATTATATTTGGTGAAGGGCCGTAGAATGTGAAATATAAATATCTGTGGAGTTTGTGATGTTTTGATTTGATGAACTGTCCATTGTCTTCGTGCAGTTTGTTGTACCTGTTTATTGGATTTAACACAATACTGACTTTACTGTAGCCGTGTATTTTAAGATGTTGTAGCAGGTTACCTGCTTTTCTCGAGGTTACAAATCTCACTATTTGTTGTAGCGTAAATTCTTTTTTACACTGTCAGTCTATAGAAATTTGTTATTTTGCTGACACTTCTGATTCATACACTGTGATAAGAAGATGTGGATGCCTTCTTACTTGTGTTGGTGTGTCTTTTTCCGTCTGGTATACGTTGAGATTTTACATTTTTTGTTCTTTGAAAAGCTTCTTGGTTCTTTTATGAGAAATCTCCTGTTAGCTTTACTGCATTTTACCAAATTCTAGTTTCATCAAGTATACTGATACATGATTTTTTTTATTGGCAGATTTTGTTGGTTATGACATTCGACGTATCTGTTGAAAGCTTCTGAGACTGTCACTACTTTTAACGAAGAGACATCGATAGCTTGGAGCAGTTGTTCAGCATCTTAGCCAATTTGAAGAGAGCGCGTGACTGATCCCAAGATGCACGCATCCCAGATACCTCAATCATCAGGCGGAGTTCACAAGTTGTGCCATCAGCCAACGGCGAACTTTGAGCAATATTATAGCCCTTACCATGTAGTTAACAACAATTCCAGCGATACTAGCAGCTCGGGGACACAGCTCTCTTATCAGACACAGAATGAAAAGTTTTTCACTCTGGACTCACTGCCTGATGCTGGTTATGTCAGCTATGATTCGCCTCCTGCTGTTAGCGTCTCGTCCAACTGGAGTCCGTTCTCTCCTCAGTGTTCTCAGTCGTACATCTCGGATCAGCACCATTCCTCAGACAACACTTATGGTTCACCCTTGAGCGGGTGTTCAGTAATGAATGATGGCAATGAACTGAAGCATGTGCTAAGGGAGATGGCGAATAATTTGCTAGGGCCTGGTTCTGATATTGATGAAGACAGCAGTTGCTCTTTCAATGGTGAGGTCTCAAAACCTTCAAAGTGGAATCGAGTATTGGAAATTGCACCGAGCTTGGACATGAAAGAGCTGCTTCTTGCCTGTGCTGAAGCAATATCCGATGTCGAAGTCACAGCTAGAGATGCTCAGATGAATGTCTTAGGGCAAAAGGTATCGGATGCCGATGTCACAGCTAGAGATGCTCTGATAAATGTCTTAGAGCAAAAGGTATCGGTTTCCGGGGAACCTATGCAACGATTAAGCGCATACATGTTGGAAGGACTCAAAGCAAGAATATATTCTTCGGGAAGTAACATATACAAAATGCTCAAGTGCAAGGAACCAACTGGTTCAGAATTGATCTCTTACATGCAAGTCCTCTATCACATCTGCCCCTACTACAGATTCGCTTACACATCCGCCAACGTTGTGATTGAAGAAGCCATGAGGAATGAGAGCAGAATCCATATAATAGATTTTCAAATTGCACAAGGAAGTCAATGGGTGTTCCTTATGCAAAATCTTGCTCATTGGCCTGGTGGACCCCCATCTGTCCACATCACAGGTGTTGATGATTCCCAATCAGCTCATGCACGCGGTGGTGGACTTCACCTAGTAGGTGAAAGGCTAGCAAAAGCTGCTGAATCATGTGGAGTGCCTTTTGAATTCCATGCTGCTGCTATATCGGGCTGTGAGGTTCAGCTAGAAAACCTTCAAATTAGACATGGAGAAGCCTTGGCAGTTAACTTCCCGTACGTGCTGCACCACATGCCAGACGAGAGTGTAACCACTGTAAACCATCGAGACCGTCTACTCAGACTGGTTAAGAGCTTGTCCCCGAAAATAGTCACCCTTGTCGAACAAGAATCTAACACCAACACTTCTGCTTTCCTTCCAAGATTCCGTGAAACTCTGGATTACTACACCGCAATGTTCGAGTCAATTGATGCAGGTCGCCCGGGGGATGACAAGCAAAGGATCAATGCAGAGGCGCATTGTGTGGCACGAGACATTGTCAACATAATAGCTTGTGAGGGGGCTGACAGAGTGGAAAGACACGAAGTTTTTGGAAAGTGGAGTATGAGACTTACAATGGCCGGATTTACTCCATGCCCCTTGAGTCCATCAGTTGGTGAAGCCATCAATGGTGTGTTGAAAGAGTTTAGCCCAAATTATCGATTTGCAGAGAACAAAGGCGCGCTTTATCTTGGATGGAAGAACAGAGCTTTAGCGACTTCTTCAGCTTGGAGATGACTGTCGTCTAAGATGTAAATCTCTCCCTACATGATCTTGATATGTTTACCTTTTTGATTTTACGAGATGTAGGACAAACGAAAATCTTAGGCGTGTACATGTCAACATTGGAAATAAAATAGTGAACTTTGAAATAGAATTGTGCATCTTCACATTTGTGGACATGAATTTAGCAGAAAACATCTAAACAAAGTTAGACATTGGAAATGTTCTTGTCTCTTTTGCTTTCTATGTTTTATCTCTTTTTTGATTTATGAGTTGTATCAATCATTGCATCAAGGCTTACTAGTTGTGTCAAACAGTTACAAAGTAGTAGTGATATCATATCAAATTTGATTCTTTGGTTGTCCTGTAGATCCTATATCTATCTATATGAAGATGAAATCATGTAACGAAGGGGATTCTTGTCTGTACAAATGGTATTTCGTGCTTGGAATGAGCATGAAGTAATGATAGTGTTTTGCTAGATCGGTTGAGAATGATTCTAATCTAGTCTCTATCATAATAGAAGGAACTCCGGTGGGATCTTCATAGATAAAAATAGATTGTGTTATAATCATGTGTTCCCACATCGGATGAATGGGGAGCTGTCGTGGGACTTTTAAATTACTTGGGCTCTCCCACCTCAATAGTTAACTTTCGGGTGTGAGTTGGGCCCAAGGTTGTTGGTATCAGAGCCAATGTTCAACTCATTGGGCCAAGGCCCGGAGCAGTGGCCTGGACTTGAAAGCCAACCGTGACCAACGAGGTCATTGGCTCTCCATTCAGCCTATGTGTGACATTGCTTCTTTGGCCTAAACCGAGGTGATGATTGTAGCAAACAACATTACTGTTATTAACTAATATACACTGACAATGTAAAGACGTCATACACAGATTTAGTCACATAACTGTGTGAAGTTATGTTTTGTTTTCTGCTATTTAATAGCTTAAACTAATGATTTTAGTACCAAATGATTGTAATAGTCCATCTGTAGCAATAAAATGCTTAGATCATTTCACCAGTTTTAAAAGTTATGATGTTCGGGCTCTTCAAAAATATTGTTGCATGTGTGTCCAAATCTAACAAAAAGTGAAGCATTTTTGGAGGTTCCGATATCAGTGCTTCAACATTAAGGAGAAAGGGAGAAGTAATTTGTGATCTTTGTGATATATTGTTTTCGTTGAGTACTCTTTTTGTTAATCGTTAAAAAACCTTTATATAGCTAGTAGGGGATCAAGGTATACAACGAGCAGAAGTCATGACCTGATAGTTCAAGGTCGATATATTGATAGTCAACGATTAATTTAACCATTATTTTTCTTGAATTTCAGAAAGTGAATCCTTCTTTTAATTTTGGATCATGGGCTTAACCAAGGCAACATTTATGAAAACAAAAACATCTTTAATTTAATTTAAACAAAATAATTATGAATGCAAAATGTACATAAAATACACAATTTACAAGGATACACATACAAAAAAAACACCTAAAAAAGAAAAAAAACAACAACATTAAGAAAAGAAATTATTTATATATTGGAAAAAAAATTCTACCTTTCACAAAAATGATACATCAAAAATATATTCAAGAATCTTTGATTATCTCCCCCTTGTATGTCTTCAATCGCGATTCAATTCCCTTGTTGTACGTTTTACATTAAAAAAAAATGTTCCAAAAATATTTGATTATTTCCTCTCTCATATATTTTCACGATCACGATTTGACGCCCTTATACAAGGTTGTTGTTGTGCTTTTTACAAGCTTTTCTGCATTCTTTTTGGCAATCAGTCAATGTGAAAACTCTAATTTGCAAGCATTCATAATAACATTGTGTTAGAGAATAATTCATATTATTGCTCTTTTCAAGTGCTACATTTGTAATTTTTGTTGTTGCATTTGTAGCCACAAACAGGCAAAAGATCAATATCAAAGTAATCATTTTACTGCTGGCCATATTTGTAATAAACAACAAATTAGAGAAAATAATATTTTTTTTTGTGTGAATGATTTATAAAAATATATATATGTTTTGTATTTTGATTGAAAAGAGAAGAAGGAAAAAGAAAGATTTTTGTTTCTTCTTTCTTTTCCCTTCTTTCTCTTTGAAAGATTCTTGCTTGTGTTTTTTATATTAAAAAAAGAAAATGAAGGGATTTGTTTATATAGATTTTTTTTTAAAATAAAAAGAATGTGTAAATTAGAAGGCCAAAGAAATGAATGGTATATTTGCTACAAATTTCTATGGTTTAAAAAGAATGTGATGGAGAAAATACATTATTTGGCTAACATGAAATTTTGGAATGCCAATAATAAATAGTGTATTATATATAACTAATTTCTTGAATTTTGGGTTGAAGTTGTTGGGGAGTTGTAACCTACTACAAACAAGGGTCATAAATTTTTCATCTAAATACATTAGAAAATAATATCTCCAGCATATTTTTCGATAACAGTGATGTTCGAACCACTTATGTGTATATAAGTGTATTTTGATTAAGTAAGAGGGGATGTCGAAGATAGGTTAGTAACTAGGTAGTTATACCGGAAGGTGCGGCCTAACGGCCAACTAAACTGCGAAAGGCCCAAAGTTAGTCCCAAAGAGAAAATAATGAAGTTTCATAAGGTCTTTTTGTCTAGATGCAAGTAGTCCGCATCTTTGCAGATATGTCTCTTTCATCGAGTCTCTCTTCAAGACCGTAGATTACGGTTTTTGTGCGGGTAAGAACTTACCAGATAATAAATTTTGCTATATTAGGACAGTTATAGTTACGACACTGGTCCATGCATGACGATATAAATAAAATAAAAAATAGGACTTGGTAATTGAAATACAAGTTTCTAAAGTTTTTTTTAAGTTTTCACTCACAAAACTTCAACTTTATTTTTATGTCCAAATAAAACTTAAACTTCTAAATATCCTTTTTCATCAACAAATAATACTTCTTTTTATTCAAATTTCAATCAAATAATATCGAAACGACTAATAAGACAAATCAAAGAAAGAAACAAAGGGCAGATTGAAGCACAGACAACAAATTGAATTATACAAAACTAGAAACTCCAAAAACAGTAAAAAAAAATGTTCTTCTCCCCTTGAGATCATTTACATTTTCTAAAGAAAAAGTTTGTCCTGTAAACTTCTTCTTCAACCAACAGAAACTGAATTACATCATGGGAGAAGTGATATTGACATGTCTTAGGACTAAAAATAGGAATTGTTTACTTTCTTTTTTTTACCTCTCACTCGGTGTCCAGTACCTGTATTGAGGCCAGAGTAAATCTGAATTCACGCCAAGAAGTCCCACATTGAAGACGACTCCATATAGATTATTTTACTTACGATGAACAACATCCACCTTTCTTTGTTTCTGCAACTGTTTCTTGATTTCCATCATCAGCCTGCAAAACCACAGACTTACCATTTGCTAGTCGGCCCGAGTCCTTTTTCTGGAGCTCTTGAGATTGAATAACTTTCCTGCTCAGAATATTATAGATCTCCCTAACAACTGTCTGGAAAGCAGAAGTTACATTCGATGAATCCAAAGCTGAAGTTTCGATGAAAAATAGACCTTTCGCCTCTGCCAATGCTTTGCCTTCAGCTGTTGTAACTTCCCTGGCGTCTTTGAGATCAGACTTGTTGCCAACGAGTATTATAACCACATTCATGTCCGAATGAGCTGTTAACAGAGTAAAGATACAAGTCAAAAATGATGCTATCAGTTACGTAAAGATCCTGAAAATTGAAGCTGTCATGTATGTTGCTTTATTTTATGAGCAATTTTAGGGACAAGTACATCAAGGATACATGCTATGTTGCTCGAATTCTTTAAAATGTCGATGTGTGCATGTCAAATCCTCAAAATCCATGCGGGTGCAACAACAATTTCATAGAGTCCGAGCAGCATAAGACAACGGTGCCTTCCAAACAATCTAACCAACCCAGAGAATCATATGGGAGCACAATGCATAATCCAACAGATGAACTTAATGTACCGTTGACAAAAAAGATTATGCGTTAATGACATGGAATGATCTCTGCCGATACAAAATTCTCAACTACAGCAACAATAACATACCCGGTGTAATCCCACAAGTGGCGTGTGGGGTGAATAGAGTGTACGCAGACCTTACCACTACCTTGGGAGGTAGAGAGGTTGTTTCCGCTAGACCCTTGGCTCAATGAAAAGCATATCAAAGCAGATCGAAAAAGAAATAACTGAAGTGAAGGGATCATGGCAAAATACTATAGAAAGCATGATAAAAGATTTTGAAAAAAGGAATAGCAAGTACACCAAAAGTGCGATAATAGAAGTACAAGAGACAATAGATTAGTGACAAAAATCGACGGACAAGAAGTTACATGAGAAATAGTATGACTACTAGTAGGGGTGGGTAAGCGAGAAAATGCTCTACTGTAACCTACTAACCTTCTACCCTAATTCTCAACTATTGAGCTATATTGAAACAAAATCCAGTGCAGACCTTCCTCAAGTACCTTAAACGTGGAGCATGAAATTTAGGCAATTTCAAACTAAAATGATAAAACAAACAAGTATCTAGTAAAACAAATATAAACTAAAACAACAAAACAAATCAATAGCATGCTGCTTACTCTGAAGCTCGTTAAGCCATCGACCAATGTTTTCGAAAGTCAGGCGCCTACTAATATCATAAACCAGAAGAGCTCCAACTGCACCTCTGTAATATGCAGAAGTAACTGCTCTAAATCGTTCTTGACCAGCCGTATCCCATATCTGCGCTTTGACCTCCTTTCCATTTATGTTTATCTTTTGAGTCTGAAATTCTACTCCAATTGTCGATTTTGAGTTTGGATAGAATTCATCTCTAGCGAATCTAGCAAGCAAATTCGATTTACCAACTGCAGAATCACCAATCAATACAATTTTGAAAAGGTAGTCCTCTTTTTTTTCTTCCTCGGAATTGTGTGCCATCTTCTTCACCACATAAAATGGGAAGCTAGAACATCGTAACTACTTATTTATGCCGCGAAATAAAGAAAAGTAAAGAATGAGCAGGTATAGGCCCTCGGAAAAAAACTTCAAAGGCAGGGGTCGACTACAGAAGGAAATAGCTAAAGTAAAGAAGAAAGAAGTCTCAGCGGTAAAAGTTCTATCAGGAGATGAGGAGTCGCGGAAAAATATTCAAAGTGGACTTGCAAAGCACCATGAACTACAACTTCCCTCCAGTCACTGAAGTTACTTCTTCGAGTTCAAATTCAGTCCTAAAAGGAAAGTGATCACTTTTAAATATCTGCACAAAAGCAAAGCATCAGAAACTTAAAATTTCAGTAAAGAATAAAGTGTCCCACCCCGTGCTAAGCTCCCACTCCCTTGCTTCTTGCCGCCAAGTATTAAGCTCAAAACCTGAAATTAATATGATGGAAATCAAGCACTCTGAAATTTCGTGGAAAATTAAGTTTTAGATTCTAAAATGACATCATCAACTAGCATGGGATTGAGGTGTAGTAGTAGTAGTTGCTGTTGTAGTATTCTAAGATTACATATGGGTTGATTTCTTAGATGATCACTCAACTAATGGTCATTATCTGAGAAAGTCACCTTTCTTATTGATTCCAATTTTCTTCAACAAACAAAGTGACTTTCTGAGATAACAACTATTAGTTGAGTGACCATTTGAAAAATCAACTTGATGACATACTTAAGAACAATCTTTTGGACCTAAAGAAGTTTCCAAAACTCACCTAATTCGCTATAGGTTTTACCTGATTATACCATGTTACGTTACAAACTATTGCTCAATAAAGTCAGTGAAAAGACAAACAATCACCAACACACTTTGCATGTGCTTTTTTGGTGAGTAGGGAGAGATTGGTCACCTTCTCTGAAAATAAGTAAAAAATCTCAGTAGTTGGGAAGGATGCTACGACCATAGAACTGTTGGTGCTGTAAAATTTCAATAACTATCCGAAGACTATTAAATTTCATACATTAATGACTAGAAGTTTATACATGAGCTGTAATTGATTGAAGAATCTTGAAGTTCAGCATTGTACAGTTTACTACATTTCGTCCTCTTTCCCCTATAACTGAAAGTATTAGAGATTTAAATTGCAGTATTGTAAGGTTTCTGTCAAAATAAAAGACTGCTCGTGTTTTTTTAATCATGTGCAAATCAGCCATAGCTGACGACTGACACAAAATTGGCACTTGTACTTCTGGAAACATACAACAACAACAACATACCCAAAGTAGTCCCACAAGTGAAGTCTAGGGAGGGTAGTGTGTACTATATACGCAGCCCTACCTTGTGAAGGTAGAGAGGCAGTTCCTGATGGACCCTCTACCTGAGTAGCGGATATATAAAAACCAATATGAAAAGGAGTCCACACTTCTAAAAAAGATCTATATGAAAATTAGAATTCCCACCACTTCTAGTTCCTCTTGAACACTCCATTTTAAGCTAAAGCCACCTCGACCAACAGAAGTTCTATCTCCTACAAACTGCATTATTTGAGATCGATGGTGTCTGGTCAACATACGTACACCTTGACTATGATTTAATAATTTACAAAGTTCCTGCTACCTTCCACCAACACATGTAACGAGTAACTCAGTCGACTTAGTCATAGGCAGATAAGAAAATTCACCTAGTTAGCATTGAAGCCTTATTTCCTAATGTCGCCACTCCAACATCTTCAACTGCCGGGGCAATCCCTTTGGGGGTACTACTTCAGTATGAATGTTTCATAAGGGCAAACGGAGCATAATCTCTATATCACAGTTGCCCTAGATTACAAGTACATGCATCTTTCTATGAAACTTAATCAAATCAATTGACTACACCTCAATCCCCAAACACTGGAATGCTATATAGATCTTTCTCTTTTGATCAGTCATCAAAGATTTCGTAAATGCTTGCTCTAAGCCAGTGTGATAACACATAATTATAGATTGTTGAGATCTCACATTGTATCCAAAATTGCATCAACACCGGGTACAATAATCAGATTGGCCATATAAATCTTGTATACCATTCGTTCTGTTTAGGTCTATTTCATTCATATCCTTTATGGAATATCAAGCGTTCTATAAATCTCTACTTACCTGTAGAAGGGATATTTTAATCCCAATTATTTTGTGTCGTTTATATAAATCATTTGTTACATGACTCTCTGTAACTAGCTAACTTCGTTCTTCCTATAACAAAGACTTAATATCATACCAATAAACAGAAAGTGCAACCTTCTGCAAGTAGTAGTAGTACTCCCTAAAAATGGCTAACAACAACAACATACTAGTGTAATCCCACAAGTGAGGTTTGGGGAGGTTAGGATGTACGCACAACTTACCCCTACCTTTATGTGGTAGAGAGGTTGTTTCCATAGACCCTCGACTCAAAATAAAAGTAATCAAAACATGATAGAAATAAAAAAAAAGACAATATAATGGCAAGATAAATGGAACAAATGAAATAACAGACAATAGTGAAAATTAGTAGAATAAGATACTACACATATACTAACTAATACTTCAAGGCAAACTGGCTAACAAATAGTTTAATTTTTTTTAACCTTCATTATGTAGTAGATTCCTTACCAGGAATTGGAAAAAAAAACATGTCTAACTGATCTCTCCAAATTTATTCGAATATTGCTGCTCGGACTCTTGAAAAAACTGATAAGTGTGTGCCACATCTTCCAAAAGTTGTGCACTTTGGAGGATCCGATACGGGTACGATAATATTTTTGAAGAGTCAAAGCAACATATTCCTTATCAAAAAAAAAGGAAAAAAAAAAACACCCTCACTCAGTCTGTTCAACCATGAACAGGAAAAGAGGCCCCATCCACATGTAAATGACTTTACCAATTAAAAGGAAATTGACCTTTAAGATAGAAGAACAGTATCCTACATGTTTTCCTATATGGGACCCTTGTAGTAAATAATTTCAACAATAAGCTACACTGCATAAGTTGTCTCATCATGTCTAATAAAAAGAACTTTCAAAATATTTTGTATGACTCAAACAAGACAGACAATAATTACTAAGTCTGACATAACTACTTCTAGTGCAACATCTTTTACTCCTAGTGCAACATCTTTTACTCCCTCCATTTCAAAGAATTTAAGAAAGCAAAGAAATTTTTGAATCTTGTTACGAGTACCAAAATGTGCTTTAATCTTATGATCTTAAACATATCAGGTGAAAAGTAGGAATTAAGAAGTTGTCAAAAAAGGAAAGAGACATTTTTTTCGGAAAGACTAAGAAGAAAAGTAAGACAAACAAATTAAAACAGAGGGAGTAACAATAACAACAACAACATCATACAGGTGGAGTTTGAGGAGGGTAGAGTATACACAAACCTTACCCTACCTTAGTAGGTAGAGAGGTTGTCTCCGATAGACCCCGAGCTCAAGGACAAGTATATCAAAGCAGTTCGAGAAAAGAAATAACAAAAGTGAAGAAGCCAAGACAAAATAAAGAAAGCATTCTGAAAAAAATAAATAACTAAAAACATAATACTACTATAACCAAAGTACAAAAAACAACATATAGTAACATAAATCGAAACTGAGAGAGTAACACTTAAAAATCATATAATTTTGGCATTTACCAATTCAAGATAAAAATGGACATAATACTAAATACAATTAGCAACCACCACCCTTTTTTTAGGATATTCCTAAATCAACCCATATTTCCATTTCAGGATGAAACAAAGAAAAACTGGTACAAAGCTGGAAAAAAAATTCAATCTTTATCAGTTTCAAGCTCAAAAAAATGCATATTTAACTAAACAATGATAATTAGAAACTAATAAGCAAGAGAATTGGGTAATAAAAGTTCAATCTTTTTGACAAAAGGCACATACCCAATTCTTTATAATGATCAAAATGCTACATTCCTTTATCAATCTATAAAGTGGTGTGATCAAATCAAGAACACCAGATCAATGAATCAAACAGCTCTTAAAAATGGGGTGATTTGAAAATTTTGGTAGAAAAAAATATAGGAATCAAATGATTATGTTTTTGGGTTTTGGAGAGATTAAGGAAAATATCAAGATTCAGGGGAAGATGGGAGAAGGAGAGAGAGACCAGATTTACAACATTTTTTACACTATACAATGATGAACAGATGGCAGCAATAAATGGGCTTTATTCAGCTAATGGATATATATTTGTGGCCCAATCCAATCCAAAATATATTACTCCCTCGATCTTAATTTACGTGACATCGTTTGATGGAATATGAAATTTAAAAAATAAAAAAAAAGACTTTGTTAGGTTTAATTATTTGATCTTATTAAAGTTAGTTGTTTGTTTTTAGTTGATTGTTCTTCACAATGAAGTGTTATTGATAAAATGAAGATGTTGTCATTAAATAGTTGTCAAAATAACGTTATTTTTGGGACGGACTAAAAAAAAAAGGTGTCACATAAGTTGGGATAGAGGGAATAGAAATTTTTAGGTAAATATAGAGCCTTAGTATGTTGTGTCATGTAACAGAATTTCGTAATTAGTGTTATTTTACCTTTAGATTTTTAAAAAAATAGCGAGATTTTGTTTAGTTACGAAATGTTGAAGCATTTTTGGTTTCAAAACATAGCATAATAAATTATATTTGTGTGCATAATATAGTGAAATACATTATAATAAGTATCCTCACGTATATAAATCTCTGTATCGAAATACACTACATTTGCATGCATAACAATAGTAAAATGCATTGTATCATCTTTCTTAATAAGTGTGTGTATATATATATATATATATATATATATATATATATATATAACTTCATTCGTGCGAATAATAAATGTATCAATATATATCTATAATAAAGACAAAAACTAGAGACCATTTATTTGAAGGCAAAATTAAAGACTAACATAGTTTTGACCATTCACATGCCGAAAACCAATTAGCCAATGAACTAGCCAAATTTTTGTTTTATTTCCTTCTTTTTCTATTTAATCGTCTGGTGTTCGAAATTTACTTAATCAGCTAATTCAGATGCGATTCATGTAGGGCTCATCGAAAGTGCTCTCCTAAATATAATTGTTATATTAAAAGTAATAATGCACAAATGTCGCATCAAGGAAATTCAAGCATCAATATTTGAATTGCTAAAAAGAAATGGAAGAAAAAATATGATATATATAATTGTTTTTTGAATTATTCAAATAAATGTCAAGATGGCCGAGTTGGTCTAAGGCGCCAGTTTCAGGTACTGGTCCGAAAGGGCATGGGTTCAAATCCCATTCTTGACAATTTATTTTTTTATTTTTCTTTTGTTGTTTCGAGAAAATCAAGTTCCTTCTCTTCTTTCTTTTTTCAAGTCACGATCAGAATGATGACATTCTATTTCTTTTAAATTAACATTGCACTTTAGAAACTAAAGTATGTAATATAACACAATCGTTACAACAATGCATGTATCTTATTTGTTTTCTTAATATCTAAACCACAAATACACTTAAATGAAGAACATAGCCAAATTATGAATCATGTGAATGTAGCTTTTGAACGTAGGTCGCTCTAAAGTCATTAGGTCAAGGTACATTTGTCTGAGTAGGTTGCTCCAAAGTCATTAGTACATCTATCTCGGTGTCACACATCACGTCGCAAGTAATATTCAATTAATGATGATGATAATGTCCAAACCAACTTGTACATACCTCGATTATTCCATCAAGTATCTTCTTCTACTAGGTGCATCCCAAGCTACTTTCCTTTTAAATGGTGTACATAATAAATCTGTCAATTTAGTGGGTAATTTTCTGAAATTGATCGGCTTATTTCCTGCTTTTTTGTTCTAAAGATGGAAGTTAAATGTCAGTTAAGTTGCTGGCTAACTATTAGTTTGTGTTATGCGCGATGCCGTTGTGTGACCACGTTGAACGAGGAGCTTCAGCGCAATGATAAGAGTTGTGGTAGGTTGTGACCACGGGTTCAAGCTATGGAAACAATCCGACTCTCTTCGGAAAGCCAAGCATCTGTACTGCCCTTACATTTAGACTGATTGGTATGTAACATGTTGTGCACCACACAGAAAGCAGATCTGGTTTTACTTTGCCAATTCTGAGAAAAAATACAGCAATTTATATTGGCACTAGTGTCATTGAAACTAAGACAGTATTTAGTTGAGCAAAAATGAGATTACATTGATAAAGGATTATGCAAATCAAAGTTTAATCTACCTCCTACTATATTATCATGAGCAGTAACAACAACAAAAACCAGTAAAACATTGGCCATCTTTACCGCTCCCTTCTTCACAAATCACCTCGCGTCCAAGTTGTTGAACTAATTCTCTATAGTTTTGACATCCACCTTCGGGTCCAAATTTAATGCATGTAAAGTAGCCTTAGCATGAGAGTTGAGGCACTACAAAAATTTCCATGTATGTAGTGGTTAAGGACATGTATAACAAAAGAAAGGGGAGGGGGTGAAGGGCAATATGTCATATCAAAGCATCAAATACAAATTGGAAAATTATGGGAGGAAGTTGATCTGAGATGGGAAAAAGTATAAAAACACCCGTCACACCTAAACTAGACCTGGATTCTTTGAAGAAGAAAAAAACGATCCCCGGATTATCTGTTACTCACTACTATACTTTGCTATCTTGAAACGAAATGATATATGTGGCAAAGAGAGTGCATTACACTCTCAAAGAGTGAGAACTGAGAAGCCAAGAAACATATCATAAACTCTTTTAACATCTTTTATTAAATTATTTTTCTGTCTTAGCAGTCCAGCACGATGCAACAACCACCTTTGCTCAAAGACAAGACCTTTCTCCTCCACCATCACCTAAACCATCAAATCTCTCACCACCATCATCAGAAAACAAACGGCACGAAAGAGCATCAACTTATGTTCGTTTTCTAGTAACTACATCCTTGAGCTTTCATATTTATCCAGTAAATCATCCAAAATACATAAGGGACCAAGGAAGATGAGTTTAACCTCATTTCCCATTATTGGATTTTGACTTCCAAGTCCCAAATTGTTGTTGCTCCATACACCAAAATGAATCATCCTCTTCCCTTGGTTGGATGTAGCTATTTATTTCCTTAACCTCTTTGTAATGCAGGAGGTATCATATTAATTATCCAAAGTTAAAATAAATTGGAAAACTACGAGTGGAAATTTATTTGAGATCCGAGGAATGAATGGAAGATCAAACTCAGAAATGTAATGAGTAGACCAACTAAGACATGAAAACAAAAACAAAAGAACAGGAAATGAGTACCTTGCCAAAAAATTGTTGTGATGTATGCATACAATTAGCATATTCAGCTGTCTCTGCTTTTAGATTTTTTCAATTTCTTAATATGATTTTCAGATTTCAGCTTTTCCCTGTAGGGTACTAAGTTATCAGGCTCAAGCAATTCAGCAGCCCTTTTGTTGCCTATCCTCTTTTCTGTAATGCTGCAATATCAGAAAAATGCATGAGGCGGAGTGATGGAATGAAATAAGTGAATAGAAACTTCACAGTTAGCAAACCTGTAAGCTTGAGACTCTTCTGCCTTCGTTTCCAACCATTGAATATTTCCTGTGTTATCTGGAATTAATGACCCACATATATGTAGTATCTCTTCATCAAAACTACAAATAAAAAGCACGACATCAAGTCTAATTCATCCTTTAAAGTAACCAAAAAAATCAAATGCAGAGCTGAAAGGAGAAGCAAAAGGGAATTAAGATTCAGTAGTAGAAAGATTGTAAGGATTACTATCTAAACACCGCAATAATTAAGGAACATGCAAATTCAGGAAATCATTCATGCAGACAACCCAACAAATTAGGGCTACTATAGCCCATTGAAAATCTATATTTATCTATCTACTTATATATTAATAAAATTCTGGTCATAAGAGAGGTACTTGGCACTCTCAGTGACTGGACTATATATTTTTATTTTTTACTTAATTGTTGGTCTTTTTTCTATTTTTTCATTTATGTGATACTAAAAAAACAAAATGTCACCTCCTAAATTACACCTCTTTTAGCTATTACAATAGTTCAAAGTCATTAGTTATATGACTCTCCCTTGATTCATTGTCATATCTATGCACCATATTCTTAAATCTCATGATCTCTTTCTCTACAACACAACAACAACAACAACAACAACAATGCCTAGTGTGTAATCCCACGCGTGCGGTCTGGGAGGGTAGAGTATTCGCAGACCTACCCCAACCTTGGGCGGTAGAGAGGTTGTTTCTGATAGATCCTCAGCTCGAGGAAAAGCAATTCAAAGCAGTTGGAAAAGAAAATGACGGAAGTGAAGAAGTCATGGAAAAAGACTATAGAAAGTATGACAAAGCAATCTGAAAAAAGTAGTAGTAACTACAACAAAATAATATGATAATCAAAGTACAAGAATTCAAGAACACTATTGACCAAGACTACTCTGCCACACTGAGACAAGCTTCTCTCAAATTCAAGATGCTGCCTTGAAAGCAGACTCGTATATCTATATAACTTGTCACTGGACCAAAATAACTGCATATATGCTTCTTTTCTTTTTTTATTTTATATTACTTTTGTTATGTATCAATCCCTATTTTAGAGGAAAGCAGGAAAAGAGTTTCCAGAGCTCAAAAAAGAAATATGACCGAAGATCTTACTTCTTGACTGAGAACCGTAGAGTAGTTCCCACTTTGATCCTGTGTTTCTTGTTAGATCTGCTGACAAAAACTTCTTTCCCGTGTTTCTACGAAAAGAGAAACATATCCAAAGACAAATCAGTATCAAATCTATATCTCAACTCAAGGTCTCATTAGTTCAAAGTGCTTACAATTTTATACTTGAAATCTTCTCGAATGTCCTCATCTGCTATGACAGCAGAAGAAAAACCAAGAACTACTATGTGAATAGACTGCTCGCCAACTTTAACGACCTCACCTTCTGAAAAGATCAATATCAAAAGTAGGATTAAAGAAACAAAGTCAATCCAAATGAATTTACCATATTATACCTTGACATACACTCTTAAGCATTTAGGGGTCGTTTGGTAGAGTGTAGAAAAATAATGCTAAATAGAGTGTATTAGTAATGCGTGCATTAGTTATACATAGATTATTTCTTATGCACTGTTTGGTTTAGTATATTAAAAATAGCATGCATGGTATAAAAATATTTATTTACAAAAATGTCCTTCACAATTATGGTGAAAAAAATGTAAATTAAAAATAGCATGCATTGTATAAAAATATTTATTTACAAAAAATCCCTTTGTAGTACTAATACCTAGAAATCCATGGCATTAGTAAAACACTCCTCAATACACAACAGGGTGTATAACTAATGCTACATAGCATGAAAAAGTGTACCAAACAAGGTACTGCTAATACACAACTAATGCATGCATTATTTTTCATAATACACTCTACCAAACTCCCCCTTAAATATTTATATCTCTAGGGTGGGAAGTTGAACTTTGAGTTTCTGAAAAAGGGAGAACAATGAGGTTGTGAAATTAAGAAAATTTGCATTACTTTAGCATTTTACTCCAACTTCACTACAAGAACTAAAAGCCTGGAAAGTCACTGAGCTAGAGTACAATTTAACAAACAATTGTTTTTTTAAAAAAACTAATGTGTTTGAATCCACATGATATTACGCAAATAAGAACTAAGTTGCAGGACTACCTAATAGCATTTCTGGCTTTGGATTAAAAAGTAGCAACTTTGCTTCAAGTCTCACACCAAAATAAGGGTGAATTCCTGGAAGAATTCTAGCCAAATTGCTACTGAACTTGGGTTCATAAGTCAATACCACACCATCTAAAGCTTCATTAAACCTGTAAAAAGAAAGGAGCCTTATGAACAAAGGTACCTAAGAAACAAGTGGAGCAAAAGGCCAAATACACTCAAACACCAAATTCCTTAGTGATAATGGGGGAGGGAAGAGAAGAAAGAAAACATTAACCCATGAAAAGTAGGAGCTTTAAATAGAAGGATTGTCAGCCCAAATAAAACAGGCATTAAAAGAAGCCACCATCGGATAATAAACCCAATAATCTGTTCAACTGATTGAACAAGCTGATAAGTAAAATTGCTTGCACATTTACAATCAACATCAAAAATAACAATAATAATCAGCCACACATCAATCCCTAACTACTTGCAAAGATGTAATCCAACCTTTCTAATTCAAAAAAAAGAGGGGTGAAGCGCCCGTTTGAAGTGGCGAAGGCCTATGCTACAGTAAGCAGAAAAGTAGGGTAATCCAACCTCCCTCTCGCCTTTTTTATCAGACACCCACCATGCTGATATACGGCATGATGCATAGACAAAGCCAATGTTTAGAGGACTCATCATATTATGACTATATTTATTTATGCACTCAGTCAACCTACCACAACTCTCCTCTTTTATGCTAGCTCAAAGCCAGCTATACAAAGCTCACATATGGGAAGTTCTAGACAAACCTTCTTCAAACCTATGTTGCAGCAACATTTTTTGGAGAGACCGAGCAATATAATTAACTAAAAATGGATTAATAAACACTCTATTGAAACGAAACATGCATCATCAACTAATTAACATCTCCACACTAAAAAATGTAACATTCACCAAAATTTCTCATATCAAAACCAAAAAAATCACTTTTTTTGTTAAATTCGTTTGTAGATAGATTTCACTGAGAAAAACACAAAACTCAAAGTCTGCAACTTCAAATTGAACCGTACTTCAATTTAACACTAAATAGGAAGGATGATGAGGAATTACTTGAAAAGAAGAGAGCTGAGTTCGCGATAAACAGCGGTTTCGACGTTTTTGGCGTTTGATGGATGTAAATTCACAACCAAATTCGCCCTACACTCTTTCAGTGCCTCCATTGATGCCCAATTTTGTTAGGGTTTATGCTAAACCCTAAAATCTTAGAAGAGAAGATGTAGAAGAAATAAATAAGTAATTGGTTATTTGCACTTTTGACCATTTTGTGTTGGTGTTTAATTTTTGCCTATCATGCTAAATAATTTATTTTTTAGTATTATAATATTTTACAAATTTTATTCAGACATGTTTTTGATTTCTCAATAACTTGTGCTTTGCTAAATATAAGTTGGGAAAATATTAGATATACCACTCAACTTTGTCATTTAATATTGATATATTCTCGTTATAAAAGTGGTTCACATATAACTATATCGTCATATCGTTATAAAATTGACTCACACATACTTTTTGTCATTGCAAAAGTAGCTCACATATACGCATACCATTACAAAAGTGATAAAAAAATCAATTTAAAATTAATTTTTTTGATTTTCAATATTTGAAAAAAAATCATGTATTTAATATTTTTCACACAAATTATTTTTTAACTTCTTTGATTATTATTATTTGAGTTTCGTATTCTTGTTTCATTTTACTTTCACTATTTAGTGTAAAACTAAGAGAAATATAAAGAAATAAGTGTGAATGAAAAAAGAGAAAATAAATTAAAACTAATATAATTTTTCAAGAAAATAAGTGAAAAAATAAATTTGATCATCAAAATAATTCAAATTAGTGGTTAAATTTAAAAAGTAATAAAAACATATGAGAAGGATCAAATATACACGTACATGGATATTTTTAATATAAAAAAGTTAATAAAAATTAATTTAAAATTATTTTTTTTCATTTTAATTAGATGCAAATAGTATATATAAGTTATTTGTAAAACAATAAGGTATCTATAAATCACTTTCATAACGATGGGTATATGAGCTATAAATAACAAAGTTTGGGATATATCATATCCTTTTTCCATATAAGTTGGTGGCAAAAGAACAAAAATTTCAATACAAATTAGCCAATTTAAAAAACAAAACATGCAATTTTACGTAGTTATAATGCTCCAACTTTTATATAGTTATAATGAAAAGAAAGTGGAGGCTCTAGTTTGACCACTTCAACTACACAATAGAATAATTTTACTAGTGGAGTGTGAGGAAGGTAAGGTGTACCGTGTACGCTAACCTTCTACCTTAGGGAGATTGTTTCCGATATACAATCGGCAAAAAAAGAATCAATTTATCAAAATACGTTCGAATGAAATACAACAATAAAATCTCCAAACCTTTAGAAAAAAAAAAGTGTGTTTTGACTAGAGAAAGAAGATGAAGGAAACAAATGACAAAATAACCACAAACAAAAAGTGAAGGTTAATTAATAATTTCAAGAGCTAAGTTCAGTTGAGAAAAAATATCATTCATATACACACACAGAGAGCCATAACCTTGACAGCTTAGGAACTAACTAGTACTGAGTTCAAGAGAGTTCCTTGGTTTCAAGGGCTGCAATTTCTTTGACAACTTGTGCTTTGTCAGCCTCAAATTGCTCATCCTCTGTAAGATAAGAAAAGATGCAAGAGTTAGGAATAATGTTACGTTTTCGGATAATTGTCGTATCCGAGCCAGCTTAACTGTGAGGTATCCTTTCACGAGATACAGTTCTGAGTTCATATTTATGTGCATGTAACATATTGGTAATTGATATTTACTTTGTATGCATGTACCTTTATCAGTCTTAAAATCGGCAAAGAGGCGCAGAAGCTTGCTTCTATTTGCGACGAGGATGCTAATGATATCTGAAGGCTTGTTCTTGTTTGCAGCAAATAACTGCAAAAGACGAAAGTCAGAGACTAAGCTGTTGCTAACGGAACAGTCAGCGGACATGGTTAAAAGAAGTCAAAATCAATAGAGTACCTTGAAAACATGGAATGCTTCTATCTGGATACTCTTGCTTGATTCCTGCCAAATGAGGAAATCAGCAATCAACAAAAAATCACAGAAATTCAAGAAGATATTTTGATGGCGTAGCGTAGCCATTCTTCTCGGTGCGAGGCTGGCTTTTCAGATCATCAGCTAAAGTGATGGAAAAGGGAGCTGCACAACTTTCTCTATACACGTAAAAGTTGCCATCCGAGTCTCTAAACTTGTTCAAATGAGTGAGTGACATTCGTTCAAGTCTTTTGTGCTAAGTAAAAAGTAGTCCATCTAATTTTACTCATTTCACAAGTTAACGATTTGTCCATTGGATTGGGTTGGACTTATCACACACAAAAACTTGAACTGATGTTGCAAAGCGAATATCGACTGCAACCATTTCATGATAGATATGGTAAAAAACCCACCACCCACAAAATAAGAAGACGATAAAATCAAATGCACCAAAAGAACTAAGAAACTTCAAGAGAATACAAGATTACAGAATAAAGTAGAATGACGGTCAGGAAGAGAGGGCTGAAATAAGAACAATGCAACAAAATATAGCTCAATACCCTGAGAAGATTCATAAGGATCCTTAAGTTGTCTCTTGAACTAACGTAACGCGTCATTACTGCGGCATTTGAGCGGTCGAGCAGGATGTCTCCCAACAGCTGCAACAATAAAACAAACATCTTTAAAGATAAAAAGAAAAACAATGAAAAAGGGATACCTGTCAGGCTACAAGCTACCTAAATATAAATTGGAAAGACTCACTGTGTGAAAAAAATGAAGAAAGACTCCAGAACAATAATGACCTATAGTGGTGTATAACATTATGAATTTTCGGTAGAAAGAAATGACAGAGAGTCTGAATAAATGGAAAAAAAGAAGAAAAAAACTGAACCACTGGAAATTTCTCTTCAAAGTCAAAAGGTTCTATTTCCCGTCAATCAACAGATTGAATCACTCCATTCTAGTGAATCTGTAAAACTGCTAAATTCTGAATACATGAATTTCATTCAATTCTCTCTTATCCAAGACCCTCAATTTCCTCCTCTTCCCTGCTTTTTCGTGGAAAGAGGATATCTGCTAAGCCCAACCCAAAAGGTACATATAAAAATGTTTTCTAAAGAATTTACGATGTCAACTACAAACACAGCCCTGAAAAGGAAGATGCAAAAACAACTCTTTCAACAAAATGAGGATCAGTATACAAGAGATCAAGAAAAGATGTTATCAATGTAATATGAGGAGGGCTTGAGGTAGAAAATGCACATCAAACATGTATGGATACTATGTACTTGGTTCCACCAAGATACATACCAAAAGATGTGAAAAAGTTTCTGAAGAAACAGAATTTTTCGGAAGTATATTATACAGCACAAGTTGTCTACAAGAAGAGCGGAGGCTTCCCTTACCTTGATAGCTTGCCTTCTGGTGATGTAATTACTGGACTCTAGCAGTTTGGAGTTATACTCGGCAAAGAACTGAAAGCAAAACCAGCACAGAATAAGTTCCTCGTGATTCATTTATCAAAGAAAGAGTAATTGATGAGAAAATCCAACAAGAAAACCGGAAAAAGCTATTAGAAGTTAAAAAATATATATCATACAGATAAATGTTGAACATGTTTATGTACCAATCATTAACACCAAGTACAAAACACTGAGAATTCATGTAGCTGGCACTAGAATCCTCCTTACCGATATCCTTCAGATAATAACAGTTGATCATATTCTGCCTACCCTCAACTACACAAACCTGGGTGAAAGGAAAAGGGCAGAAACAAGAACAGACTCTAAGGTTCTTAACACAACTTCTCTTTCCAATTACATGTCACAATTTATCACCCCTTTGTTGATAATGGAAAGGTGTCTCAAGAGGCACCATCGGGTGAAAGCAAGAGTTTCTAAGATTAATAAAGTAGACTCTGAAAGCCATAAAGATGAAGCCCCAAAACATAAACGTAAATGTGCATAAACTGAGTGTTCCATCAGTACTATAAGAATCATTTCATTGTAATAAAGAAAATAATAGTGCCTACAACAAAACACGTTAAGTATCAAAGCTATATTAAGCAAGAAGTTTCTAAAGAACAACTTTTAACTATAGATAACAAAACAAACAGCAACAAGTTCATAGAGAACTCCTGGTAACTATGCAAACAATTCACTTGCATGTGTACAATAACAAGCAATAAGACAAATATACTAAATCTATTACCCAGTCATAATTCTTCGAAAGAAACTCAGCTACTGTTGATTTGTGCCTCGTCAAGAGTTCCTGCAAAAAATATTGCAACCAAATTGGGATACTGCTGCAGTAGGCATGAGAAGCAACTCTTAAGAAAGAGCAAAAGCTTCTCAGAACAACAATAAATATGTCAAGACCACTATTAGCTTTAAATGACCATAGTACGACCAATCTACTGAATTTCAGTAGAAATTAATTCAGCAAGTTCTTACAGCAGACATTAAGAAGCCCCAATTATTGATTTGATAAAAGCAAGCTAACCACACCCTATACAGCCAAGGGTTCATGTGGAGTACAATTAGCTTCTCTTTCCTTCTTTTCCTAAGAGGTTTGCTAGTGCAATAGGGAATAAGATTGATGCCATATTTGCTTGAATAGCCATTGAAATGTCAACAGAATATTTTCAGGGAACAACGATTATCTATCAGATATTCATTCCACTAACATAATTAAAAGGACCCAACCTTAAAAGTTGCAGCGGCATCAGCAGCAATGTCAAAATTTGGCAGCTGAATATAATCAAAAAACTTCTTCACGTGCTCTGATTCCAAGACATACCTAACAACAGAAGCACATATATATGTTCTCAAAAAATAGATCCAGCAGTAGCAGCATAAGGTTGCAACACGTTTCATTCACACTCAAGAATTTAGAAATAGATAGCAAAAAGAAAGCAATTACGTACTTCAATTTAGATCAGATATATGAATCCTCTAATACAAATCAATTCAAACGATATATAATTGTTTGAAAAACAAATGAAGAAGAAAAAAGCGCATCAGATAGGTTCATGTGATTCACCTTGCAACACTCTGGTGTCGAATGCATTCCCTTAGCATCGTACCATAATGCAAAGCCATTTCTGTATTCTCATACCTAAACGGCAAGGGAAAAGAATCATCAGAAATCCATATACCAATAGCCAAAAGATTGACAGATGATCTTCAAAAACGTCTTTTCTTCCTAGGAAACAAATTTTGTAAAAGAAGCTATCCTATCAAGGCTTTAAAAATGGCAAAAAATACTACCTCAGCACACCTAGTGAAAAGAAACTTGACTAGTTATGTGAATCAACGAGTTACTTTGATTACAACAACGCCTCAATACCAAACAGTTGGGCTCAGCTATATAAATCCTCACTAACCATGTAGCTCTATTAAAGCTTATCTCAAACCAATATTATACAAAATAAAAAGGAATAGAAAAATTCTCTATATTTTTAACTGGTATAACAAATATCTGACAGGGATAAAATACTCCATAAAGCATAGGACCTAAAGTGAAAGTATAACAAGACTAAATATATAGATTGTTTTCTTCCATCATGTCTTATTTTTCACTTAATATGCATCGATTTCAAAAGATTGTATATCTTTCCAGACAACTTCGTTCCAAGTGATTTTAGGTCTACCTTAATCCTTATTCCACTTTGACACCTTCATTCATCATGATTTCATCCCTATGGATCAGTGCATCCGGAGGAAAACACAGGGCACGACCAAAGTATCTCAAGCGATCTGTTCTCATTCTATACTCAATATGTGCTACTTGCACATTCTGTTAATCTGAATATGGTCTTTTTCAATCTTGTCTAATATAATATGACCACACATCTATCTTAGCATTTGCATCTCTGAGCGCTTATCTTGTGAATGTTTGTTGGTCTTAAAATTGTTCTATAAAACTTACCTTTCACTGATGGGCATCCTACTATGACATAGCACCGAGTAGCATTTCTTTTTGACCATCCTATTTTAATTCTATGTATAACATGTTCATCTATCATACCATTCTTTTTGTTGATTGCCCATGCATAAGAATCAGCAATTTGTATTAGAAAGTAAAAGCCCAAAATTAATTCAAACAATTTAAAAACTCATAAAATGAATCAATTTGGTAATGCAATAAGCACATGATAATAACATGCCACCATATTCCTAAACTTCTTTTCTGCCACTGCTTACCCTGTTACTAATATATCCATCAGATCAATGTTTGCTTCCAAGTAATGACAAGCAATCAACCGCGATTGAACCTGTTGTCTTTGCAGATTTGCAACTACTTGAGTAGCATCTTTACGAGCCTGCAAAAAGTAAATCTCCTTGTAATAGAAAGACAAGAGGATGGAAACAACAAGATCTTATGTGTAATAGGGTCGATAAACATCAAAAGCCAACACCAAATTACCAAATCACATGCAGTGAAACCAGAAGCAAAAACTAGAGAACCAGATGATATTCTCATGAAATGCAGATAAATGCATAAGAAAGCCAATTGATCCAATAAGAGTGAGACAACATGACCACAAGAAACTTCATGCATTCAAGGGTTAAGTATTACCTCTAAATTCAGTTTTGGAAGAATATTAATCAGCAGCCGTAGAGTGTCTTCTCTAAAGAATTCTTGAGTCAGCTGAGAACAAGCATCAGAGACAGGTTCTGATTGACCATTCCCGTAAAGAACACACTTTAAGTCTCGCATTGTCTTGCTTAACTCCATCATCTGCAAATTCGGATGAGGAAAGAAGTACACAACTCAAATTTATAGCCAATTCATGTAGGCATATTCAATTAGAAACAGAACTACATATGGTTGTTCCTTCTTCTCATCATGCAATTCATATCAATGGAGTACTCCAAAACCTAAAGATAGAACCAAGTCGAAGGATAACACAACTTTGAAAAGTTGTCCCACTACAACTAGCACGTACACCAAGTAACTTCTATCTACCAGTTTCATCACATATAACTGACCAAACAAATTCAGGACTAAGGCATAGTTGATTCATTGGATTGAATTTCTACCAATTTAAGCATCCAATGTAAATCAAAGTAAAGACTTAATTATATTAAAAAAACAACTGATCCAGATCCAAATTTAGCTAACTAAGGACATCCAATTCTGACATTGCACAAAACTATCCAGATTCAAAAGCATACAACCAAAAAAATCAAACCGAACAAACAAGAAAGCAAGATAAACTCGATTCAAGGGTAAAACTACAGTTCTGCATAGATTTCGCCTAAACCACGTACTCCTTCTGTTTAAATTTGTTTGTCTTACTTTTCTTTTAAGTCTGTTTCAAAAAGAACACCTCTTTACTTTTCCATCAAACTCTTTAATCCTAACTTTCATCATGACAAGTTTTAAGACAGCAAAATTTAAACATATTCTTTACTTTCTTAAACTCCGTACCAAGTCAAAATCACACAAACAAATTAAAATCTAAGGAGTATTTGTGTTGAGAAGATTCACTTAATATGTATAAACAATTTAATCACAACACCAATAAACTACGTTTCTCTACAATTCAGAACTCATAAACCCAAAATTCTAGCTTTACCTCCGACTCAAATCACAACTAAACAAAAAATTTAAGCATGTCTAAACACTACGATTGAAAAAATTAAAATAAACAGCAATAGCATTCTATTTTAATAAACAAATCATTACCTTTTCTTCTCGCTTGCTCTCGCGAATATCAGAATTACGCTGTGTATAGATAAGGAGATCACGAGTCTGACGAACAAGTTCAACCGGAGTTTTCGGCTTTGATTTGAATAATAAACCCTTCATCTTCACCCGACCTGTGTCTCCGGCGCCGATTCTATTTTCCGGTAACGACAAAGCTGCCGCTTCCGCTACTACTGATTCCGCCGGCGACCGGAGACTGTTGAACCACCGATCTGCTCCGTTAGCTCTCTGTGCACCGAAGCTACAGCAGATTCCAGTTTTCAGTTGAATCTGGTTGGGCCCCACACCCCAAAATATTATCACGGATCTAACATTTTTTTAGCAAGTGGCAAGTAAAAGTATAGTTGCATAATATTATTAGGATACTACTACTTTATTTTATTTATCTATATAAATAAATAGCTAAAATAATTAGTAGTATATAAAATATTTGAATTTTAGAAAATAAAAAAAATTAACCTAAAAATATTCTTAAAAGAATTAATAAGGGTAATTTAATCAAATGAGTAATTTTTATGACGTGCAGAACACACCTAGATTATTCAGCGAGATATTTGTGATAAATACTTAGTTGTATCAAATATTTATCTTTAACTAATAAAAATAAAAATCATGAACATGTTTCTTATACGTAAGTTTATTATGTAATCATGATGAAGTATATGTGCTTTTATCTTATTTTTTTAGTTAATAAAGATTTAAATGATTGTGTTGAAAACTTTGGATGATGATACTTGATGCAGTAAGGATTGATCAATTGTTATTTGTTATCTTTCAAAAATTTTACTTACTAAGATTTTAAGAAATGGAGAAAAATCACCTAATACTTTTGTATCGTATAAAATTTAATAGTGAGATCTTATGGTTCTTCCTAATTTAACCATTAGATTACACATTTGAGCGCAATTTAGCCAAATAACTCTTATCGTTAAGACTTACATAAACGTGCTCTTTAACTTGGCTTTAACTAACATCTATGTCCTTCAATTCTGGGTATACACAAGTAGACACTTAAACTAATATAAAATTGAGCAAGTAAACACACACGTTATACATGGCAATTTTCGTCATATGTGTATTATGCCACGTAGAATGCGTGTGTTTACTCGTTCAATTTTATACAAGTTTCAATGTTTATTTGTGCACACTTAAAACTAAAGAACATACATATTTATTAAAACCAAGTTAAATGACATATTTATGTATTATTCTTATTATAAATGCTGCCTTAGGGAGTGAACAAAAGGCAAAACGATAAATAAATAAAATTGTGAAGAGTGAAACATTATTCTTTTCCTCTTTATAAATTGCATATTAATTTAAATTTTTATTAAAAAAAGTTTATGAATTCAAATCAAATATCCAATTAAGAATAAAACGATCACAATAATATCAATTTTATTAACATTTAAGGAAGACTTTATCTTACTCTATAATTTCACATCAATTTTTATTTTTTATTTTTGAGAAAACGATCGATTTTTAAATGACTTAATAATTAATATTAGCATGGGATCCTATATGATAATATTGACACTTTCACGTGAAGCAACAAAATGTCCTTTTCCTCACAATGAAGACAAATTAATTTTGTCATATTCTCTTAACTAATTCATAGATCCATAATTAAAGGAAAAGGGGAGAGGCAAACAAAAGATAATTTTAATGTGTTCTTTTATTTATTTATTTATTTTGTTCCGCTCAATATTTAATATTTATACTGTGATTTTAATATCTATATCCAGTGAGAAAATTGAAATCTCAATATATGATATCTATATTGTGATTTTAATATTTATATAGGGTGGGAAGATTGAAATTCATCCCTTTTTAATTAGAAATTTTATTTTCGAATTTCTTTAAATGAAATAGATTCAATTATAAATATTGCATCCATAGACAAATTCTACGATGCATAAATTTAAATTCATTATTTCAGATAGAAAATAAAAGAAAAAGAGTTCAAGTCATTACAAATAGTGACACTTACTTGCACCATTTAATGAATTTAATGCATATAAATAAAAGTAAAAAGGAGATTGATAATTCCAAGCATCAAATAAATGGCTCAAAATTTAATGAAATTTAAGACTTATCCACTCAGTACAACTTTATTTCAACAAGTTGTGCATCCATTTTTTTGAAAAATAAAAATAAAAATCATCTTTTGAGTTAAAACTCCATGTTTAATCGAGAAATTGAACCATTTTTGATTATGCTTATCAAAAAATTAAATATTTTATATATAACATGATTGTATAAATAATTTTTATTCAGACAAGGGATAAAACTTCAGCTAGATAAAACATCTTATTAGGAGCAAATATAAAAAATTTAAACTCTTCAAATTCAATATATACACACGAAACTTATATTTTTAGAATTAAACATTAAACCTATATTTTATTATAATTTTAATTTTAATTTTAATAACTTTTTATATATAAATTTATGTTCTGCAATAAAAATACTAGATTTATCTATAAGCCTACAGCTAAATAATTATACCCAATTATATCCACCTTCGCCTAAGAACTTAAATTATATGCATTATCGAAACCCAAAAAAAAAGCTATTTGATCATTCAAAAATATGTACAAGTTAACCTTTTTAATATGAAAATTTAAAATGAAATTACATATTACAATAAGTAAAATATGATCAATCAATATTAAGAAAAACAATTAATCATAAAGATAGTATATAACTTAAACTCGTTTGTTATTATAATACCTTCCAAATTCGTGCAATGAGCTGGATCGAAAAAATATTTAGAGGGTTTGAACTTAAAATCCTATTGAAAATCTTCGATTCAACCAACTCGATCACTTTCACGATAAACAAAATGTAAAAGAAAACCAAATAAATTAACAGTAAACAAAGTCACTAATCAAACAGTAATATAAGAAACATAACAATCACAATAAACACAACTTTTTTTACAACCAAAACAACAGAAAATTAAACACTTTTTATAATTTTTTGAAGGAAGTGAGATTTCTAAAATTCTCCCATGGCTTATCCCAAACTTCCGCCAAGTACTTATTGCCCCTCCGGCTACGACGACCGCCGTCTGTGGCGGAGATGACCAGTCGGTAATTTGTCCCGGCGACGACTTGTGTTTCTCCTTTCACCACTCGTTTAAACACTAATTTGGATTTGTATTCAGACTTGGACTCCTCGTTGTACTGATCCACTGCAAATTTCCCGATCTCCACTACTTTACTGTCTTTTGTGTCGGTTATACGACTCCAACCGCCAAGTAAACCGCCTTTTCCTCCGCCTAGTGAGGCAGAGGCGTGGAAGAAGAAGGAAGCGATCACCACGGCGGAGAAGAGAGTTCCGGCGAGATTGCGGTTGAATTTTAGGGCCATTTTTGTGTGTGAGAGAAATAGGGGTTTTGAGAATTTAATGCGGGGAAATGTTAACGTGTGAGAAGTTAATATAGAGGGTGCACCTTCTTAATGAAATCTGGTCACGTAACGTAGTTTTTTAATTAGATGTCTCGAATTTAAATTTTTCGATATAAAAAAACTCTTATGTTAAGAGCATCGAAAATAAATGAATTTGCAGTATGTAGCTTCAACAAAAACTCTTATATTAAGAGCGTCAAATAAGATGTAAATTTGAATTAGTGGGACAGTTATAGGCTTGAGAACTTTGATCAAAAACCTTTTTTATTTAGTGTTAGTTAATTTTTCAATGTGCTGACAACTAAATTGGAAGCTTAATTCGAAAGATAAAAATAGGCTCGAGAAGAATCAATCATGTGGTTTGCCTATATGTCTTTCTAGTGTATGCGATTCAACTCCAATACAAATATCGAATATAAATTATTTTTTAAAATTTATGTAAAGTTCTTAAAGTCAAGCTCACATGGGTACCATGTCATGGTCGGGTTCATGGTCATGGGTGGAGTTTTTATATTTCACTTTAATAAATATATTTTTTATAATCTTCATATCCAAGCTAATTATCAAAAATATAATGTAACTTCAACTGATTGAGGATATGACGGTAAATAGAAAGGTATAAAGGCCATTCACCTAGTTCAATTTCTTGCCTTTTGTTATTTATTATTGTCCGTTGTTTACTATGTTATTGTGATCACAATATTTTATTAATGTTCTCATTCTTTGCTTGCTTTTCTATTTGTTGCTATATTTCTCACAACTGTTTTTTCTTTTCATTACTATTTTGATTTGCTTCATTTAAGTCGAGATTTTTTTTAAAACAGTCACTAGCTACAAGATTATAATAAGGTATGCATACACTCTATTTTTCCCAGATGTAATTTCACTGTAATATTATTGTTGTGCTTGAACTAACTTGCTCTCACCTAGATTAAATTCACAAAATACTAGTGTAATTGTATAAATAAAGTCTGAGAAGGAAAAAGTGTTTGCAAGTCTTACCCTTACAAGGTAAAAAAGTTGATTTCGATAGATTCTCAAGTAAAAGCATTACAAAACAAATCGACAAAAAAGAAAACAATGGAATAGAAGAAGTCAAAGACAAAATGTTAAAGAAAGCATGACAAACCACAAAGTAATATGATAATCGAAGTGCAAGAAACAGTAAAATAACAAGAAACTCAGTATAATACTATGAAAGTATGAAAGAGTAAGCTTGATATAATATGTGGCCTCACAGTAAAAGGAATAATCTATACTCAGATAACTCCCAACTATGATTCTCTAAGAAGAGAAAAATATGGTGACAATGGTCAATTTAGTTAGAAGGTAAGTACAGGGATGCAAAAACCATAACATGAAAGATCAAAATTTGATCAACAAAATCTTTTGGTTTCTCAAGATATCTCAGTTACTGGACATTCAATTAGAAAAACGACGATACCTATGCACGCGAAGAGAAGGAAGAGATAGAAAGAGAGCTCATTGTTAATCAGTCATAGCCCAAAGCTTAACTTTATTCAATGATAGTCAATAAGTAAGAACCTAACTGCTAAAGTTAACTCCTTCACATCATTGAATTATCAACTGCAGCAAAATGTTATCTTTTTCTTTTCCTCTTCTCAAAAAACTATCAGACAAGACGGGACAAAAATTACGAAGAATGAAAACAAGAATAGTCTTGGTTTGACAATTCAAGCAACATCTTTGTTTATGTTGCCTGCCACTCTTTCTTGATGTCAAATGTGTAGTTGATCTCCAGATAGCACTTGTTATCATCATCAAGAAACTGAAACAAGAAAAAGAGGAAATTTTTTAATTAATACGCGTAAAACAGCCTTTAGAATGATGTCTGTCAGATGCACAAGCTTAACATGATATATCATATTTGGAGAGCTATAAACTGTAAATACGGACATGGTAGTGGTACAGATTAAGAAAGAATTTGTTGAGAGATTAGATTTACTTAGGCTGTGTGAGATATCTCAGAGATGCAGTACATTGTTACAGAGATTCTTTGTGTAATTAGTTGCTTGTTGAATCGGAGGCCTAATACTTCATAACACCCTACCTAGAAGATGGTTGTGAAGTTTAGATGCTCTTTAGGTGTTTTGGTTTTTGTTGGTTAAGGGTAACATTTACGGTTGTTACCCAAAATAAGAACATGAAAGAAAATATCTAAAAATCCCTTCAACTTTAGGCTGTGTTGCTCGAACTCTTCAAGAAATGCTATCGTGTGTGCGTCAGATCCTGAAGTAGTGCATTTTTGGAGGATCATAGATGAGGCAGCATTTTTGGAGAGTCCGAGTAATATAGGCTTTAGGTGCATGCTTGGATCTTAATGTCGCTTATGAACCAACCTAATAAATCTGTCTTTTGGCATTATCATATTGCGGCTCGACTAGATGAATCAACCTATAGAATAATAAATTTATGTCCCATCCACAAAGATGAAAGGAAATGACAACTGATTCTCCGAAATGGGATAAAATAGGATTTAACTTATACACAGTGAAATCTTAACATGCTGCAGTACATAACTTGTCCTATTTTCCAAGTTACTAACTTCACTTTTTATGGAAGGTTACATGTAGTTATCAGTTAGAATTCATATACATTATCAAGCAACTGCAGTCTTGATCAGTCCACAGTATTGAAGAACTTAATATTCACCAAATTCAATAATAGCGGAAGATTTTCAGTTCTGGCGTACATTATATAGTATGAGGGTCAAGTCAAATAATAGACGAAGAATATGTTCAGCGCATGTGAGGCAGAAGATAATCACCTTTGTCCTTGCTGAGTAAGATCCTCTTGCAAACATGCCAGAAGGGGTAGTATCCTCCGGCATTTCATGTGTATAAGGCTCCAATTGAGGACTGAAGGCCCCAATCATTTGTTTTGTGCTGTCAACTGAAATAGGTTTTGTTAAAAGAAAAAAAGCACTTTGATCAGAAACATCTTAAATAGATGTCGCCACATTCACATAGATAGAGACAGCAAAGCATAGCTAGTACCTTTGAGACCAGTTTTCCAAACTGTGTTTGTGTATTTGAGCCCTGTCACTATATTATTGGTGACTAGAAATGAGAATTTTAGGCTGTATTTGCTCCCTTCTTTCAGTGTAAACCATGGACACTGGGGTTTCCCACCCTCGGGGATTGGGAGAACAATATCAGGTCTACCAGGTGACTTGATTTCAAGGCTCAAGATCTTCACGTCTGGATCCAGGGATTCTACAAATTAAAACAGTGTATAAAGTGTCAGAATTTCTGTCGAAATACTTCTTTCATAGTCATCAAGACTTTGGTAATCTCAAATGTCCATGAAAAGTTCTCACATGTCGTTTTTGAAGAACATTGACTGTACTAATAAGAGCTAAATTGTGCATAGATATAGTGAATTTTTTACCTTTACTACACCACATATTACAATTAACAGACACTCAGAAGCAGCAGTTAAAAATCACCTTCCAGAATGTCATATCAGGACTTATGACGGAAAAATGAAATTTGGTGCTGTGAGCAGTGAGTTAAGAGAAAGAAACAGTATTAACACTATGTATATATTCAGTCATCTATACCTATGCTTCAAAAGGGGTGGTCCATTATCGGAATTCTATTCTTCGTTACTGAAATTCGTGAAGATGGTAAAATCCAAGATGAAAAAGAACGCTCCTCACTTGAAGATCACACCAGAATTGTTATCTAATTTGTTTCAATGACTCAAAAACCGAGACAATAGCATTTACCAGATGATTAGTCAAACTATAAATGTTCCAATGAAACAGAATCCAGGAAATCATTTCATTTTCTTAATTGTATGTTCATATACCTCAATGGAATTGTTGAATACACTACCTTCGATTAAAGTCAATTAAAAGCTAACAGACATTTCGCGAGAAGGATTTGATCCTGGAAGAACAAATTTGGATTGCGACAAATATGAAGTCCACAAAATTTGTTCTTTAATATGACATTCCAAAATGCAATCAAATCAATCAACTATCGCCCAGTACCAAAAATTTCAAGTCGGCTATACAGATCATCTGCATTTGTTTCGCTCTATTCAGATCCATTTCATTCTCATAAAATGAAATAAAATCCAGAGAACTTAAATAATTATATTTCTATCATGCCTTATATGCGTTAAAACGCAAATGTAGGGAAAAGAAGAGGACCATTACTAGAAGGAAGCATCCCAAAGTTCACATTTCCATTTTCTGGACTGACACAAACCCCATATCATACAATATGCTATTTCAACCTATTACTTATCATCACAGATAGTCATCCCCATCATAAACAAGAAAAGGAAAAGATCTCAAATTTCACACGTTAGTTATAGGAAATTCCACAAAGTTCATTCATGAAGCAAATCTTGAAACCAAAAGAATGGTTACCTCCAACAGCATTGATATCCACACTTCCAAGAAGCTGCTCCTTCCATCTTCTCAAACTCTCATCATCCTAAAATTCCAAAAAGCATGAAAAACATAACCAAACATTAACACAAAAAGAAGGGGGGAAAACATTTGGTAAGACGTAAAAATGCAATCTTTATGGGGGGAAATTATTACATTTGGCCTCTCGGTCAAAAATATTTATAGCCACTAGCCAGTACACATATATTATACACTAAATTATAAATCTATACGCTATTTATTTATATATGTTTTGGATGGGCAGCTATTCAAGTTAATTTCCCATATATAAATGGAAAAGACAGAAAAATGCAATCTTTACAACACCAACAACTACCCCTTTAGTCCCAACAAATTGGTATTGGTTATATGAAGCTTGTTTGGATAGTTAATACCTATTGTATTAAATTTTATTATATCATATCGTTAAATTCATCGTTAGGTAATGACGAAAAGTCTCATATTGCGTAACGACCGATATGGTGTGATCGCGTCGTTACCTTTCCCCCCTCATTTTGTCTTTACTTATTATTTAATAGTCCTATTTTATCCTTTATCTTACCTTTTTATATTACCTCTACCAGATAAAATACTTCTCTTATAGATTTAGTATAATTTAAATTGTAGATGTGTGACATTATATAACAACGAAAAACGATACAATCTATCCAACCATTGTATTCATTATAACAATACAATACGCTACAATACAATACAACACAATACGATATATCATGAAAACAATATGTAACAACCGGTAAGCTCATTCCATATCATTGTCATCCAATGTATACATTAAAACAATACGGTATCATACAATACATCATAATACGATACATCATGAAACAATACGTTTTTTTTGAGTTGAACATCATGAAACAATACGTAACAACTAGTAAGCTCATTCCATATCATCGTCATCCAAACATTGTATACATTAAAACAATACAGTATCATACAATACAATACAACACAATAAGATACATTATGAAAATAATACGTAACAACCGGTAAGCTCATTCCATATCATTGTCATCCAAACATTGTAGACATTAAAACAATACAGTATCATACAATACAACACAATACGATACATCATGAAACAATACGTAACAACCAGTAAGCTCATTCTATATTGTTGCCATCCAAACATTGTATACATTAAAACAATACATTATCATACAATACAACACAGTACGATTGATCATGAAACAATCAACCAGTAAGCTCATTCTATATCATCGTCATCCAAACATTGTACACATCAAAACAATACAGTACCATACAATACACCACAATAAGATACATTATGAAACAATACGTAACAAGAAGTAAGCTCATTCCATATCATTATCATACTAAAAAATAAAAATGAAAAAAAGAAAGAAGAAGGAAGTTCAGGGGGGAGGGAAAGAAGCACCTTATCCTTCTCAAATTGTTCTTTGAGAGTGCATTGTGGTCCCAACTCAATCTTATTATGAGTTTCATCTTCTTCCTCATCCTCAGTAGTGTAAAGGGAACTCTCACTCATTTGCCTGCTGACATTTTTCTCACCAGGCTCATGCTCAATCTCAGAATCAGATTCAGCAATTGGAGTTGCAGTTCCCCCTTTACCCTCCTTATCAGAATGCATAGCTGCTGCTGCTACTAATTCTTCTTCTTTTTCTCTTTTTTTGGGAATTTCAAACAAACTCCAACAGCCAAAATCCAAAAAGGACAATTCTTGACAAGAGAAAGAACAAAAAGGGGCTACTTAGTCTTGTTAAATCAGAACATCAAGAAAAACCCAAAACTCAGAGACCCAATAAAAAAGAATCTCTTTTTATTGAAAACAAGAAAATGGGGTCATAGAAAAATGGTTAGGATGAGTGAAAATGAAGAAAAAAAGAATACCAAGAAAACAAATACCCAGAAAGGATAATGCAAGTTAGAAGAAAAAGACAAGAAGAAAAAAACAATAGATGAAAGACACAGAGAGAAATATGGAGAAATAATTGGGGTAATGTGGTGATCCTTGAATTGTTGAGGATTAAATTGAAGAAAATGAGAAATAATAAAAGGAGAGAAAGAAGGAGAAAGGGAATGGTGGTGAGTTCACGAAGGTTTTCCTTACAAGGGATTCCATGAAGGAAAAACAAATTATAATATGGTGGATGATAAGAACCTCCCTTTTGACTTCTTCATATTAAAGAATTAAAATAATACGGTTTTAATTTGTTTGTATGATTTTGATTTATCTGACATGGAGTTAAAAAAATTTTGGATCGTATGGTCGTAAACATGTCATATGAAAAGTCATACTGTTTAATTTGTTTGTCTGATTTTTGACTAAATTAACACATAGTTTAAGAAAATAAATAAGATTTGTTGTACGGTCTTAAACATGTCATGTGAAAAGTGAGATGTTTCAATTTATTTATCTGATTTTTGACTAACTAAACATGGAGTTTTAGAAAATTAGAGAATATTTTCTGATCATTTGATCTTAAATATGTCATGTGAAAAATAAGACGTTTAATTTGTTTGTCTGATTTGACTTACTTCTTAAGAAATTAAAGAAGATTTTTGGATGGTAAGGAATTAATATGCCATGTGAAAAGTGAGATGTTTCAATTTGTTTGTCTGATTTTGACTTATTTGACACGGAGTGTAAGAAATTAAAGAAAATTTGTGGATTGTATGGTCTTAAATATGTCATGTGGAAAGTGAGAAGTTTTAATTTGTTTGTCTGATTTTAACTTAGTTGACATGGAGTTCAGAAATTAAAGAAGAATTTTGGACCGTATGGTCTTAAACATGCCTTGTAGAAAGTGAGACTCTTCAAATTGTTTGTATGATTTTGACTTATTTGATAAGGAGTTTAAGAAATCTAAGAAGATTTTTGGGTTGTATAATCTTAAACATGTCATATGAAAAGTTAAATATTTCAATTTGTTTGTCTAATTTTTACTTGCTTAACACAGAGTTTAAGATATTAAAGCATAATTTTGGATCATATGGTCTTAAGCATGTTATGTATGAAGTATGAATTAAAGCGTTGTCAAAAGAAAAAAGATATTTTTTTAAAACAGATTAAAAAGAAAAGTAAGACAAATAAGCTGAAACGCAAGAAGTAGACATTAAGCTTACACGTTTGAGAATAATGTAAAATGAATTACTCCTTCTGTTTTAATTTATATGTATGATTTTGATTTGACATGTAGTTTAATAAGGTAAGGAAGATTTTAAAATCGTCATGTTATCTTAAACTAAAGATAAGTAGAATATACCAAAATGTCTTTTAATTTCACGATCTTAAATATGTTAGGTGAAAAATTAAAATTTAAATGTTATAAAAAAAAAAGAGACATTTTTTTTAAAGAACAAACTGGAAAAAAAAGTGAGACAAACGAATTGAAATAGAGAAAATATTTTTCAATTGAATTGTCTCTATATCAAATACAACCTTATAAAATATCTTAATCATTAATTATCTTTTAAAACAATATATATGTTCTAACATAACTTCAACAAACGTTTTTTATATAAACATCCCAAATAAACCTTACTTGGATTGCTTCTAGTTAGATAATTTTTGTATGAGTGCAATTTCATTTATCCCTTAGATTATATATGTTGATTGAGAGTTTATCTAAGTAGTTTCAAGGTAACTTGTTGCTTGGGGTTAGCTCCTTTTTTTTTTTTTACATGATAGTCAATATTTGTATTAGATCGAGACCTCTAATTAAGAGAGTTAAGTTCTTAAAAGTTCAAAACCTCAAATCCAAAAAAGAAGAAGGAATGTCAATGTTAGCGATAGTATAAAATGTTGTAAACGTGGCAAATGTCAAACGACAATTTAATATTTTGTTTGTAAGAATGAACCATATATAAACAAACATTAAACCCAAGTCTAACATTATCTTAAAAGGAGATTTTTCTAGGATTGTACTTACACCATTTTCAATAAGAGAAAATTTCATAAATAACTATAGTTTAGATCGTAACTATGAAACATAGCTATAATTTATGTATCTACAAAACATAGCTACAAGTACTTATCAACGAGTATTAGTTGTATCAACAAAAAAGATATATTTAGACTGCAAATATCAAATATATCAGGTAGATATAGTTGTATCAATAAAAGAATTGTATTCAGGCGGTAAGTATCAACTATATCAGGCGACGGACAAATATCAACACATACCGAATAAATTGTATATTTACTACAAAATTAAAATGTAGCTACATTTCATATTTTTTTAAAATAACTTAATTATACATCGTAAATACAATCTAAATATTTGTCACGTCCTGTAATTTTCCTTTGACATCTGCATAAATCAGCCCATATATTAGTCTATGGCCCATTATCAGCCCAATAAGAAGAACAAATCATCATTCTCCAAAATTAGCTGAGCAAAAAATCCGAAGAGAGAAATTCCAATCCCAAATTCGATCGAAAGAGAAAGAGAGATCTATCGAAGGCGAAAATGGCGGAAGATTTAGTATTGGATACAGCCATTAGAGACTGGGTATTGATTCCATTATCAGTGGTTATGGTTCTAATTGGAGTTCTTCGTTACTTTGTCTCAAAGCTTATGAAGGGTTCTTCTCAAATACCTGATCCTAAAATCGTCAAAGAAGGGTTCTTTTCTAAGCTCTTCCTAATGGGTTTTCACGAATTTTAGTCTTTTTTTGTCCTGCTGAATTTGTTAAATTTTTTTATTTCAGGCAAGTGATAATTAGGGCAAGGAATTTGAGAGCTGGGGCTAATTATATTCCAGCTAAATCGTTTCGTGCAAGGAAAGCTTATTACAGCAATGAGGTTTAACTTTGTATTTAACGAAATATTTGTAGTTTATTTGCTTGTTTAGTGAAGAAGATTGTTTGATATTGATATTTTTATAAGCTTGATTGTAGAAATTAAGAGTCCATCTCACAAGTTGAACAGGTTTATTTTTTCTTAAAATGAATAAAGCATGATTAGATGGTGGAAAAGTTTTAAAGTTGAGATAAGTAAGATGGATTGGAACTTTGGTAACTTAGGGAAGTGAGGGGTAGTAGGAGAGAGATACAGAAATCTGAAAAGAGTGGTAAAGGAGGGTGCTTGTTAAAACTGGACCACGATGGTTGGTGCAAGTAATCCATTACCCTTTTGGTTTCTGGGTCTATGGAATCGAACATGAGAACCTCTCAAGGTCTTTTTGCTATTACATGTGTTATAGCAGCCTCTTATAAATGCATAGATGTAACACTCAATGCTCCTATCCTGATCTGATTGTTTTAGTTTGATTCATACCTAAAACAAGAATAAAGCTTGAAGTAGTGTTTTTGGAAGAAAACAGATTGAAAACCTGTTACAAAGGCCACCTTTTTTACAAGTTTGAGGTGTTATCAAGATTAAAGTTGGTTCTGCTTGAATTTTGAGGTAGTATGATGTTTAAGTTTTAACAACTGATGATTAATCGATGAGAAGGATTCTTAGTGAGGAGCATGAACTCCATTTTGGGAAGACCACATTAGACTATAGAAGTATATGCAATTATCTTTTCCGGGACAGTGGGGAGCATCAGAAAAGGTTGAGTCTTCCAGTTTGGACATGATTCTGCCTTTTGTTGTTTGATAGAGTGTTTCAGGCTTCCTTTACTACACTTATCTTTTGTTGGCCTAGTAGTTAAGATGCAGAAGAGTTGTACAACAAGGAGGTTAAATAGTTGGATTAACTAGTGAACACTAGCTAATTACCACCTAGAATGATGATAAGGTACTTTAAGCGAAGAATATGGAAGCTAGTAATTGTTGATTGGTGGAGTGAAGGTGAACATGATATAGAAAAGTTCAACTAAAGTGACCGCAAGCATGTCTATGTTCAACACTGAAGTTTATTTGGTTGAATTTGAATGTCTTTTGTAATTGATGCAAAGAGACTGGTAGAAAACTGTTGCATGCACAAATTTTGAAAAAATAGGGGGACATGGTTTTTATATGAGTAGAATTTTGTATTTATTTATGTGACTTCTTTATTATAATATATTCAAAGTAGTTACTAAAATACATATAGGTATATACACCATCAATTTAAATTGTTGTAAGCTAGTAAAAGAAAATCGTTCAGCATCACATGTCAAAAAGTACATCAACATCTATGCAATACTTAAACATATTGATAGAGGCTTCTCATACTTCTCTTTTCAAGGGAATCGAAGGGGTTGGTCAAATAAGGGAACTGGAGATTCAACTTTGTCGTAAGTTGACTATACTTTAAAATAATTTTGTTGGTGTCCCATTGGATGACATGAGCAATTGTGCTTTAAGAAGTAAAAGAATAATTAGGAACTGGCCCCGAAGTGTCTGAGTGTTGTATACCATTTGTGTTCAATTTGAATAACTAAATAGGTTGGTGTATGAGGTTTTTTATTTAAGAAAATAAAATAAATTAACCTGAAAATACAACTATTGTCCAGTAGTTCACTTGTCCGTAATTACATGGTACTAGCTGTAAGAACATGTTGTTTAGTTTGAATACATTGATGGAGGGCCTTTGGTTTCTTAGGAACAAATAGTTTACTAATATTACATATGACAATGCAGGAAAATGGATTACTCCATGTTCCCAAGGGCCAAGCTGCGAATCCACAGGCGCAAATGTTCTCTGACCCAAACATGGCTATGGATATGATGAAGAAGAATTTGTCAATGATAATCCCTCAGGTATTATACTACTAATTCATCAGCTAAGATATTTTTCATAATAATCGATTGAATGTTGATGATATATAAGAATTTGTGAATCTAACTACTTTCTTGTGTATTCTCCATCTTGCCAGACTCTTACATTTGCATGGGTCAACTTCTTCTTCTCTGGGTTTGTAGCAGGTATTCCTTTTCCCAAGATTTGAATTCCTTATTTTCTTTGTCAATATTAAAATCTCGGTTGCATAGTGCATTCTTATCTTGAACGTGAAACTTTATATTATGTTTTCCTTATATTAACTCACATAAATTCGGGTGTTGTTTCAGCGAAGATACCTTTTCCATTAACTCAGAGGTTCAGGGCCATGTTACAAAATGGCATTGATCTAAGCACAGTTGATGTCAGTTACGTCAGCAGTCGTTCATGGTAAACATTAGCATTCATGACTTAATTTTAATCTTCTAAAGTACAAGTGTTTTAAAAGCTACGTTCTGTAATAGGCAACGCCCTGTATCTTATACTTTCTATGAAACTGCTCAGGTATTTTCTCAATCTGTTCGGATTAAGGGGTTTGTTCAGCCTCATTCTCGGAGAAGAAAATGGTCAGTAGTTTTTGTAGAAGTTTGTGTAATTTCTTTTTTCGCAAGTAGATGTCAAGAGTCCAGACGTGGCCAATAATTTCTGTTTTTAATGTATATTGAGAAGTTTTAATTCCAGAGAACCATTCACTGGGTTTTATTTTTCCCAATTTAAACTATTTATATCGATATTTGATGCAGCAACTGATGATACTCAACGCATGATGCAAATGAGCGGATTTGGTATGGACCCCAGCAAGGTAAAACTCTCTTAGGCTACATGCTTGTAATCAAATTTTTCCATTGATATTCTGCGCACATTATGTTAATCAAGACCAAACTAACTTTCGTATTCTTACCTTAAAATGTCAGCATTTTGTGCTTAGTTCTTAAAGAGTTCCCTTTGGGACCAAGAAATATTTAGTGCGTATCAGCCCTTCTTCGTCCTTAGTTTTTCCCCGTTGCATTTTCTCTGCCACCCTGAAACTAGATTCCTTTTGATCAAGTAGTTAAGGAAATAGTTTGTCAGTGGAGAAGGAAAGGGGGCGTCCTTTTGGTTTGAACTCATTATGGAGACATTGGTCCTGACAAAATCTTGAATCTATCCTTATATGTCTAACTTCACTGAGTAGCACCTTGGCTAATGGATATTAGGCTGGTAGCTATTTGAAATCTATCTCAGCTGAGCAGGACCAGGAAAACTAATCATTCGACGATGTCTGTTTTGTGAACAAATTGCACTTCTCCTATTATATCTTGCTCTGTGTTTATAGATGTTAATTTTCTTCTACAGACTTTGGGAGCAGAAAAGGACGGATTAGACATTGTTCAGCATGATTGGGTGCTACCTAAATTCGAGCAGCGAGCTGAATCAGTCTTGCGGAAACTTGTGAAATGAGGATCTGCGTTGGCGTTATTTCGTATTTGGATGTGCAGCATTTTGCTTGCTGATCGAGCTTCTTCTCGATGCATGTGGTCATCGTTGCTGAAGACGGTATACATTGTTCAAAAGCCAAGATGCTTGTCATAGTAACTTTTGTTTTCTCTTTACCAAAGTTGGTGAATTTGCTGCCACTTTCATGTAGTAATAGTTTTGAAATTTCCCAAACTCTATAATTTTGGATGCAAGTTAGTAATTGTAAGCTTTGATGAATTAACCATTTTGGTTGTGATTTATGATATTTTCCTACTAGAGACCACATTGAATTTCTGCAAATGTTAAATTGTGAACTTAAAACTTACTTTTTGTTATTCCTGCTATGACTCATGATCATAGTTGTCCTCATTGGAATCAAAATCTTTAGTTAGATCGCTATTGTGTGCGTATGTATGTGTATTCGATACAATACAAAACACTCATGGTATTTGCCATAGGTTCACCTTTTTGTTCTCCATATGAGGACTCATTGGAATAGTTCTGGTTAATTCTGGGCTAGACATTGAGCTATACGTTCGTTTGTCTTTAATTTATTATAATGGTGTTGTTTGGATCAATTTGTGTGTATCTCAATTGTCCAACAAATACATGCTTACTTCCTAGTTCCTACTAACATAAATAACGAATAATTCTACGTATCAAAGACCTAAATAGATAGGAAGAAATTACTCAATACTATGGTTTATGATCTATCATCCTAGAAACTTTAAAATGCTTTCCCAGAAGAGTTTATTTTACCCGACTCTCTTCTTTTAATAACAAGGCAGACATCCTCGGCCCTATACTTTTTTAATTTCGAATGAAAATAAAAAGTGCCTTCTTTGAGCAAGCACCTATACCTATTAAAAAGTGAGAGTTTACCAAACAAACAAGAGTCTCTTTCTATCATATTAGTTAAGCGCTAACGAGGACGAAAACTAATGAAAAAGAAGCATCAATTTTCATGCAATTGCTGCATTCGATTGGGACTAAAGGCTAGGCACCGGACCTACAGGTACCGGTCCGGTAGTTTACGAAACGGAATGGGACACCGTGAAACGGTACTCAGGACGGAACAGAATCACAATTTCATCCCGGTAATTCCGGTCCGGTTGATCCCGGTATATTCCGGTTTCTCTTTGGTCCGGTCCGATAATCCAGTTAATTATTTTTTATTAATTGATTTATATTTTATAATTTATATATAGGCATATTTTCAAAAAAAAAAATTTGGATTGGATTGATATTTTTTAATTTGTGTCATTGTTTATTCCTTTTTTTTTATTTAATTTTTTTAAATTACAAACTTAAGTTATTTAAATTACAAATTATAACTATAACTTATAACATATTAATAAGTAATAACTTATAAACTTCAAAAGATTCAAAATTTCAAATCTTGAAAACTTAAGCTCAAAAGCTTTAAAACAAAAAAACTTTATTAAACTTAAACTTGCAAATTTAAAAAGTAAAAATTAAAAAAAATATCTTTAAAATAAACTTAAGTAAAATTACATTATAAATTTCAAAACAATTAATTTAAACTTAGAAAAATAAATAAACATTCATATTTTCGTAAATCAAAAAATCAAAATAACTAAAAAAAAAATTATTATTTTTTGAAATAGCTATATGTGTCTTCCCATTTATCCCATCCCGTTACATTCCGATCCGATCCGATTCACTTCCATCCTGGTATATAGTGGGACGGGACGGAACCTACTATCCATCCCGATAATTTCGGTTCGGTTCATCCCGGTACCGATCAACACACCGGTCAATCCGTCCCGTTCTGGTCCGGACCGGTACCGGTGGTTCCGATCCGGTCCTTTGCCCAGCCTTAATTGGGATTGATCGTAGTTGTGTAGACAACAAAATTTAATTGGAATTGTATATACATCGATCAAAAATTGATCAGGATTGAAACGTAATTATTATTGTATTTGGACTAAAGCATATTTATATATAATCGAATAAACCAAGTTTAATTGGAATTGAGGCATATTTATCTATAAACAGATTTTATTGAGATCGTGACATAGTTGTTGTTATTATTATTATTATTATATGTATCTAATAAGTATATAAACAAACTTAATTTATAGATTTTTTTTTTTAAGACATTCTAAAACATTTTAAGAAATCTAATATCATTATAATACTACAGATATTTAAAAGTTTTATTTTTGAAATTATAATTGTTCAAGGAGTATATTTTTCTTTTATGATACTTGGTAGTTGGTACATATTTTTAAAATTATAAAAATCTTTAGAGTTCTACCTAAAATTATCATTATCATCGAATACTTGCTACAATTTTGCACCCTTAATCTATGTACTCCCTCTATTCTAATTTATTTGACATTTTTTTATTTTTCGAGAGTCAAACAATTTAAGTTTATCCGGGAGTTTGTGCATGGAATCTACATTTTTTAAAATGAAATTTAAATATTTGTAAACTACGTAACAAGTACTATAAGTCACAATAATTGATAATTCAAAATATTTAAAAGATCTATGAAAAATTTACGGTCAAAGATAGACTTGTTTGAATATCAAAATTTAAAAAATGCCACATAAAATGGGATGGAGAGAGTACCATTTATGATTTACACACTATTTGTCTTAATTTTTATAATTTCCCCTAGTTTATTCGATCAGTTCATATTTTCATTTAACCACTTCTGCTAATCACGGAAAAAATTTCATTGTTATCAAGAGTCTAAAAAGAATAATGTCAAAATAAAGTGTAAGTCATCGATTTAAATCTAACTTTTGCAACTATATCATCAATCTTTAATTACATAATAAATAAGATTTGAATTATATTTTTTAAAAAAATTTAAAAGATAAAGTGCTTTAGTCTATTTAAATAATTCTAAAAAAAGTAGTAATAATGAAATTTAGATTTTAGGGATCATAGATCTAGGTGGCAATGACATAATTCCAGCGTGGCAAAAAGGCAAGTGGGGCCCAAGGCCCACGAGATTTATACCTGAAAAAGCATCTAAGGGACCCACTTGATCTAAAGCATCTTCAGAATGGGCGGTTTGATGGGTCCACATTGTTATATGGACTTTATTATAAAATATTTAATAAAAATAAAAGTTGCCAGCTCAGATTATTCATGTTGTTTATGCATAGTCCAAATAGGACCATGCTATGTGCAAAATTTAGGAAAGGATCGAATCACGAGAGTTTTACGTTGTTTTCATAGTATGAACTTGGGAAATTGTGATTATGTGCGAGATTCAGGAGAGCATCGTATTTACGTTGTTTTCACAGTTTGAACTTGGGAAATTGTGATCGTGTGCGAGATTCAGGAAAAAATCATGTCACGAGAATTTTAAACTGTTTTCACAGTTTGAACATGTGAGGTTTTGATCTCTTGCTACATGTCAATAATTTTATCAGTTACACCAGAGCTCTTCTAAAAGGAATCCTAGAATTCTGTCTGTTTTCTAGATTCGGAAAAGCGTGAATTCTTAAGAACGTTTAGTTTAGGGGCAATGTAGTAAAAACTTACGGTTTAACATCATTCCACTTAAAAAATAATCAATAAATGCAAAATATTAGGTGATTTTTTATCTATTCAAACTACGATACACAATGTAACTCAATATTCTTGATATCAATACGTATAATTAATCGAGATGCGTGTAAATTAATCCAGACCCCAACGAGTTAAGAAGTGTGGGGTTGTTAATGATCACAATTTGTGAGTGGGGGTTGAATAAGCGCCGGCCTAGTGCCCCCTCTTAACGTTAATGTCCATTTTCCCCAATATGAATCTTTAACATGGACGTATACAACATAATGATAATGACATGAACGTTTCAACTTCTAATAATTTTTTAAAATAAATTATTTTTTATTTGAAATTTAAATTTCTGTGTTTGTTTTCATTCATCTGTTAATTAGGTTGCTAAGTTAATCACATAAAATATATCATTATTTTCAATTATACGTGCTTTTGTCTCAATAATTTGCAAAACACCAAACATTTTCTACTTGAGACTGATGAGTTAAATTAAAAAAAAATATGACATTTGTAGTTTGTGGTTAGCTTAACTATCTAGTTAATGGGCAAATGAAAACATTCACAATTTTTTCTTCTGAAATTTGAATCGAAAGTGTCTAATTGAATCAACTTATTAAGAATATTTGAAATGTTTAAATAGAACATGACTTAATTTGAACGCTTAAATGAAATATCCTGACAAATTTAATAGACTGACAGTGTATTAAGCTTTTATTTATTTACTTTTAATTAGGTGGTAAGAGGGTGAATGATTGTTGCATGCCGTAGACGAAGGGTTGGTAGTAATTTAGTTTGTATGGCTTTTCATGATGGCCAACACTTTCCATGATCCAATAATACTCATAGAAAATTGCATCAAGATAACTTTTTTTTCCCATATATATATATCTACCCAATGTAGTCCCGATCTAGGGAGGGTAGTGTACGTTGATCTTACTTCTACTTCAGAGGTGAAGGAGAGAGATTATTTTCAATAGACCATTGGTTCAAAACAAAAACAATCTAAAAAAAGACTTGATGAAAATACAATATACAATGGATAGTAACAAAACAATAATTAGGAACGTAATAGTACTACTACAAACTATACAGAATAATAGATAGTCACAGAAATCGAAACTTCAAAAGTAGTTCTACGACTATTAGTAAGTGCAACAAGATAAAACACTCCTATACCTACTAGTATGGACACACTCCTATCTTCCTATCTAAGGTCATGACCTTGATAAGCTGCAATTGTGTCATATTATGTCTAATCACATCTCCTCAGTACTTCTTAGGCCTACCTCTTCTTTTGAAACTGTCCATAACCAACCTCTTACATCCTTGCACTGGGATATCCGGACATGTCTAAACCTTCTCAAATGTAAAATTTTATACATATAAAGTAAATTTTTTTAACATACATATAAAATTTAATCAGAATTATTGAATTATGTTGAATCCACCGACTAACCAAATTGCAGCAAAATCAAATAAACAAAAAAAAAAAGGTACTATGTAACTAGTGTAATTATAATTAATTAGAAGAACATGAAAGCATGATATAGTCCTACAGTCACCTACATACTAGACTCTGCACAAAACACAAAATAATTTAATTCAAGAAAAAGATATGATAGTTGTTATAGCAAATCGCCTCCAACACCATGTGGATTTGTCATTTCCAATAAATCATACAAAATGGGTTTACACTCTCTAAAAATAAAAATAAAAATAAAAATTAGCGATGAATTATCAAAAAATCTTATTTAATGATAAGCTATATTTACTAACAAATTAACGATGAATTCATAGCTAATTTTTCTTCAAAATGAATGTTGTAACTAAGTGTAAGTGTGTGTGCCAAAACTAAGTGTAAATCAAGTTAGATATACATTTCAAAACTCATAACGTTTAAATTCTTGATCAATAGAATATTTTTTGAGATAAATGAATCAATTATTCAATAATATCCACAAAAAGGAAGAGCCTCATCTTAATTTTTTGTTTTGTAAAAGAAAAAAATCAAGTATTATTGAGTTGTTTGATAGTACTAATTAATACTACTTTTTTTTTTCTTTTTAGTCTATTTTTTTTTTTATAACGGTTAATTTCAACTTTCCATATAACATGCTTAAGTTATAAGATTAAAAGACATTTTTGTATATTTTACTTGATTTAAATGTTTTCTTTATTTTTTTAAATTTTGTATCAAGTCAAAACCAGATAAATAAATTGAAACGGGAGAAGTAATATACTTTATTTTTGATTTCTTATCCGGTGTTTGATACTCACATTGACAAAATTTGGATTTATGTAGAAAATTACCACATTAAAAAGTAAAGCGCTTCCTAACAAAGATAACTCTGTATATAATTTTATATGTATAGTAAAGAATAGTAAAAAGAATAAAAACATTAGCAACTAGACATGCAAAATTTGTCCTAGCCTTTTACGTCAGTAGATGTGAGATGTCATTTTTGTATATCCCTCAATATTCTTCTTTTCACTTTTTTTTTCAAAAAAAATTCTCTTTTTTATTTTTTATATTAATTTCATTAAATATTGTACATTTTATTTTCCTATAAATAGCTCTCTCAATTGTTCATTTCTCATCACCATTCTTACTATCAAAAACACTTTTGCTCCCTTTTTTCATCTTTTCATTTTCTTCACATCTTATTAGTTTCAATTTTAATTTCAAAAAATGGCCACTGTTGAGGTACATTTTTCTCTAGTCATTTTTTTTTATTGTTTTCAATTTATATGATCTTTTATCTTGTATGATTAATTTGATTTGATTTTAATTTCATTCGAGCATTGGATCTCCTCTCTCATTTCAGTACCATACATTTTTTTCTATGTGTTCTAGTCAGAAGTGGAATCATGATTTAAAGTTTACGTGTTCTGAACTAGTAGTTGAACTCATTTACGTTGCTTGAGTTCACAAATGAAATTATAAAACATATTCAATGAATTTCCTAATACAGATACAGAGTCTAAAGCTACTGAGTTCGTCAGAACTCGTATTTAATGCTTAGATCTTAATATGTAATAAAAAAATGGCCACTGCTGAGGTACATTTTTCTCTAGTCATTTTCCTTTTCTTTATTGTTTTCAATTTATATGATCTTTTATCTTGTATGATTAAATTGATTTGATTTTGATTTCATCTCAATACCACACTTTTTTTCTATGCGTTTTTGTCAGAAGTGGAATCAGGATTTAAAGTTTACGAGTTCTGAACTAGTAGTCGAACTCATATAAGTTTGCTTGAGTTCACAAATTAAACTATAACACATATTTAATGAATTTCCTAATATAGATACATAGTCTAAAGCTATTGAGTTCGTCAGAACTCGTATTTAATACTTGATCTTAATATGTACTCACCATTGCATTTCATGTCAATGCTAGTCGTCCTGCTTCAGTTATTCACCGCGTTTATTTTTTGGTTATGAAGGTTCAATCCACACCAGCAACAGAAGTAGGAACTGTTCCAGCTGAAATCGAGGCGAAAATCACACCAGAGGCAATCAAAATTGAGGAAGTAGCCCCAGTTGCAGAAGAAACCGCTTTAGTTGAAGAAAAAGCGGTCCCTACTGTGGAAGATACTGTGATCGAACCAGCACCAGCACCAGCACCCGAAGAAGAGAAATCAGCCCCAGCTGTTGAGGAAGCAGTGGCTGAAGAAAAAACAGAGGACTCTGTTTTAACAGAGGAAACAGTGACTGCAGAGCCAGAAGTTGTTGGTAAGATGAATTTTTATTTTTATTTTTTATAAAATTAGCTTTATGATTAGTTATTAAATTAAACATTTTTTTTTCACGGGCCAAGCCTTTAAGTTGTTTAACTAGATTTGATCTAGGGGCACCAAGCAATGGATACTGTTCTCACACCTGAGCATACAGTTAGTAGGTTAATAAAGGAAGCATTAGAATGTGTTTCTGTTTCGTATGATAGAGAAAGACTTGTTTAATCTTGTAGAAACTTTCACATTGTTAAACAGGACAATGTTTTACTCATATTTATTCAATATTCTTGTTGTTTTTGCAACAGATGATGAAAAAGTTGAAGTGAAGACTGAGGCAAAAGAAGAAGAGGAAAAAGTTGTTGATGCATCAGCTGTTGAACAAGTTGAGAAGACTGAAGAGTAAAACTGATTTTGACTCTTTTTATGATGAAAAAGGATGGTGAATAATGTGGGGTGGGGGATGGGGGGTGCGGGGGGGGGGGTGATGTTTTAATATTTTAAGTTAAGGTTTTATATATTTATTATTAGTAGTATTTAGTATGATAACTAGAATGAAGGAATATGTTTGTTGTAATGCATATATCCTTGTGTCTTTGGTCTATGGTTTGTGGTTTGGGGGTGGGGGTGTTGAGTCTATCTTTGAATAATAAAAGGATTAGTATATCTTTTTGCCTATTTATGTTTTTTCTTCTCTTTTCTTTCTAATAAACGGTGATATCCAGACCAACTTGTTTTATTTTAATTATTCTAAAGATTATTTACGAGCTTTCATCAGTATATATTTTGGGTAATTCTACTCACCAAGAATTTAATAAATGAGTAGAGATCACTTACTATCTCTAAAAATTTTATGGCTATTCGCCACTAAGTCACATCCTTAAATGCTTAGGTGATGCTTCTTTACAAAAAATAATCGGATTTCTCATTCCTTAGACGTATAACGAAGTTTGAAGAATATTTTCATACATTAAGGTTCACCTTGAATAGCTTGTTTTGTTGTTATAATTAAACTATCTTTGATGCTAAATTGTGACCTTCTACCTCTATACTTTAAATTAATTAGAGGGTACGATAAAATAATTGAAATTTCTAATGGTTAAACACTCTCCTCCCAATCTAGAATAAAATAAAATTATAGTACCAATAACTATTCTTCAATCACAAGAAAGTCACAATTGATTATAAGAATCTTTATTTATCAAGTCGTTCTAATTAGCTTAACTCAATATATTTACATACAAATAAAAACTACAAAGCATCTGAAAATTAATACAGAACATGACCAAATCATCTTAAGCGATCTCTTATTTTATCTTTCATGTGGTACTTACAAACAACACCTTCTGTCGTGGATCTCATTCTTTTATCTTAGTATACTTGTAGGTTTATCTTAACATTCACATTTGTACAACACTCATGTTGTGGATATATCGAATACTATAGCAACCCAAGAGCCTCAGTATATGCATCTCTCTATCATATATGATATGGTATAATATAATATTCTCATAGCACTTCTGCATTTCAACTATCCTATTTTGATTTGTGTAATGTATCCATTTATCGTACCACTCTCTCGAAACATAAAGTCCGGATATCTGAAAATAAGTGAATGCCTCATCTCTCTTTCTCCCCGATCTCGTTGGACCATTTGTATCTATATGCATTAGGATTTCGATTCATGGTCTCTAGATTCGTGAAATCAAAATAAAAGGTTCAAACCATTTCTTCTGATAAAAAAAGAAGAGAAAAACCCAACTAGTAATACCGTTCTCCACAAGTTGGCTATGAATGGTTCCAAGAGAGGTAGACTGAAGAAGTAATGGAGAGAGGTGATTTAACTGGACATGACGCAACTTCAACTTACTGACGACATGACCTTAGATAGGAGATTATGAGGGACACACATGCATTAGGGTAGAAGGTTAATGTTGTCCGGCTTATTTCCTTGTGCTGAAAATCTACCGAAAATAAATAGTCTATCTATCTACCTCCAAGATAGAGGTAAGATCTTCGTACACTCTACCTAGTGGGATTACCCTATGTATGTTGTTGATGTAGTACCATTCTTCACAGATTAGTGACATTGAGTCAAGAGGGTGTCTGGCATATCAAGAAAAGTTGATGATTGCAACCATAAAAGAAGTGAAATGCCAAACAAATCTGTACTCAATACAAATATAATACATTTGCTAATCTAACTCAAAGGAGAAGGCAATATTACAATCACTTCCCAAGGCATGCTCTTTTTAGCATGACAAAGATTGAAAATAAACCCTAAGCTTTACAAATATAAACAGCAATCACACATGAACAAATATAATTAGAAGTTAAAAGAAAAAACTTGACCCTTCTTACTTTTTTTTATTAACAGATATTATACCTGTATAAAAGTTAAATTAAGGTGAGAATAAACTACAACCTTCCACCATTTAAACCAACTAGAAAAACCTTACCAAAGTTAAGTTCCAAATAGGAGCATACGCTATACATATGTACAAGTTGATTACATAACTTATGTGCAGTCTGATTCAGGTCCAAAAAGATCGACGGTGTCACCACGTACCAAAGCTGCAACCGACATGCTCTTGGGTGATAATGTGAAGTCGATCTTGCATGACATCCATGGATGGATAAGGAGGAAAGCATAGGCGGAAGAAGCATGTGTGTGAAGAAGGCAAACGATCATTTGACTCTCTGGTTTTGTAGATGTAAAGCCTAGAGGCCAAACCTCCAAAACCCTCGACGGGAAGATACTTTATTGAAGTCCAAAAGAAGAGGAGAACCTTTCTCTGCTCAGCTGACATGCACCCAACAATCTGCAGGAATGAAAGAAAACAAATTTTAAATTGGTATGAATCAAATCTCATAAACCGAGGTTCATCCTCATAATATTCGAGTAGTAACAACCAAGTCCCCAAGTCCACCTTAGGAACAATTAGGTAATCCAGATACTTTGTTTGCTTGCTTTCTCCACCTGTGTCTTTTACAGAAAATTGCAGTAATCCGAGCCCCAGGAGCATGTTAAAATGGATCCTTGCGTAGCTTATTACCCAATTCATATTCACAGAAAGTGAAATGCAATGGCACAACACTACTAAATGCAAAAGGAGGGTAGCTCTAGATGTGCATGTATGCTCAAACTATCGATTTGTCGGAGCAGAATAAATAAGACTTATCTTATGGCACTGTTCAACTTGTTTGGTTATCTACTTGAACAAAACTTAGCACCTCTCAACAGAAAAATCTTTTCTTAAGTTTTGTAGAATGACAGATGAGGTGACATAATATCTCCATGATGACTATAGATGATCAAAATCAAAAGACTGCAACCTCTCCAAACAGCACAACCGACAGCAGGGTATAGCTTTTTAGAATTGCTTTCGTGGATAAATTCCTATACCCAGAATCAAAGCATTTAGTTTTTAGCCTGCAAAATGCTCTTCACAGAAACCAACAGTTCTTCATTGTTAATTCTTATTCCACCTACAAATATGATAACGGTGTGAGCCAAGGGCGGCAACAGGTCCACATCCTAATATTAGCCTCTAAATTTGCTCCGTGCTGGAATTTCTGGAGGAAAACAAAGATAAACCAATTCTAAAAAGTAATTGCTTCTCTCTATCCAAGCATTGAGCAATCAAAGAAGACTACGAACAATTGTTTATGGAACTTTTTGTTCGTTTTCCATTACCTTCTCATACTCAAGCATCAAAGAAATATCAAAGGGTATCATTTTTACCATCCTAGTATAGACAAGATAGAGAATATCATAGAGCTTAAAATCATAGTTAAATCATATCATTAGAGTAAAAAGGACGACAACCCCTCTAGATTGCCTATATTGGATATCCCTCACCCTTATTTTGAAAAAAAAAAACAGTAACCCACTAGCTTTTTAGTGCTATTTGGCACACCTATGTATGACCCTATCTAGTCAAAAAGTATCTGAAAGTTGTCGATGTTGCACAAAATGAGAAATTTACAACCAAAATACCCTTCTAAAGTAAGCTACTATTCACTAATTATGCATATCTTTTTCTCACACACATTGTTTAGCTTTAGAAGCTAAAATTCTAGTTCCTTTTTCAAGCATCTTTGGCTAATGCTTAATTATATATTAACTTCAATAATCCAGACCTTATATTAAAAGGTAGAAGGAAAAAGAAATTAATGGAAGTACCTTTTTCTAGATAAGTGGAAATGCCTAGTCTAACATGTCATATTAAAGTGCCTAAAGGTCAATGAAGTGGGTTAAAGCCTCAGGTTCAAATCCCAGCAGAGACAAAAATACTAGGTGATTTCTTCCTTGTTGTCCTAGCCTTTGGGAACATAGTTACGTGTTGCTGGCAGGTACCCCATGGAATTAGTCGAGATGCGCACAATTGGCCCGGACACATGGTTATTAAATATATATATATGTATATAACCTAGTATATATATATATATATATAAGCTTGTATTCTCTCTATTAATATAAACTCAAAGATTTGCACATTGAAAATTATGTTTATTGGCATATGTAGGCAATCATCATTTTTTGCACGTATAAGTTGTAAGATGGACTAAATTTGTTTCGAAGTTGGATCTTTCTTTCTCTTTCACATAGTCTTCAATTATTAAGCACAAAGGGCATATTGGCCATACCATACTCGCTTGCACACTTTTTAGCAAAAGGGTCTAACAAAGGTGTCACTTAGTTTCACAAAGCAGTAAGGTATCTGTAACTTAAGTGGTTTAGCAAGGGTGTCCCTGTAGCTTATCCTAATATTAATTAAGTTTATTATATTATATGTCAAAGAGAATTTGCTAAGAAACTACAGAAGTAAAAACAAACAGTGTAGTTTCAAGCGAATTATCTAGTGATATAAATAGGCATAGAAGTGAAACGGGCTCTTCCTTAATGTTTCTCCTTCAACAGTGGCCATTTGATTCAGAATCTCTTAGGAAAACCAAAAAAGAAATATTAGGAAGGTACAGTCCCTCATCCCCACCAGGAAAAAAAAAATCTCCCTTCTCCGAAAAGAAGAAGTAAACACATAAAGAGAAGAAAGAAGAAAATATAGATTTTTGCCTGGTGCAATACCTTTGAAAAGAATCAAGCTTCTATACAGAATGTTAACAGAGGAAAGACTGACATGAAACAAAAGAAATGAAGTCTCCAAATAAAGGAAATGTACAAACTGCAAGACTAGAAACAGAACATACCTTCCAAAACCATGCTATTTGAGGATCACTTTCTTTATAGCCATTATAATCAGTATGTGCTTTCCAGTCTTCCACAGAAACAGCAGTTTCACTCCCGTGGAGCATCCAATCAAGATCTTCAAGATCTAAGCTCTGGAAAAAGGATTTCTGGAGCCTTACGGTAGTTATAATGTCAGCAAAACCTTGAGCAAAATGAGCTACCTGCTCAGCAATGGATGTGACAAAGCGGTGCTGAATAAGAAGCTCAACATACTGCTTCCTATTTTTACTATTCACCATGGTACTTTTCCCATCAGGGCACAGCTCGACAACCTTCCTGGATCCTAACTCTTCTACTTCACGAACAAATGTCAAACCAAGAGTATCTTGATCTACCATCTCCGGATCCATCTCCAATATCTGCCTGCAGCTGCTGTACAAGAATGGATCTGCATCCCTTATGTCATCCAAGGAAATACTCTTGCCCGACAATTGTAAGAAGAACACGCGGTCAAAGACAATGCCAACTTGTATTTTATGCATCAAGGCCAAAGCAATTACCCTGCCAGAGAAGCTAAAATACTCAAGGTGCAATGGGTCCACCTTTGACGCTGCAATACGAATATGTAGAATGTCAATAAGGCCCCAATAATAAGAGTAGTATCAGTGTCTTGCAAAATAAAAAAAAAATTCCAACAAAACATAGGCATTGCAAGTTCATCCAAATAAATGGAAACAATGATGATGAATGAAAATTGTCAGCTTGTCCAACCACATATCTCAAAAAGAAAAGAAAATGACACTATGACTTGGAAGTACTCCATATATAGTGCAATACAAAGAAAAGTGGACCATGAATTTCTAACTTTGTCTAAGAAAGTTTGCTGGCTAAGGATCAGCATGGTCATCCATCAGCCAGAATGTTGAACTCTATATCAGTGTTTCCCAGCATTTATCTGATTCCCCGCAGAAGACAACCAGATGGGAACTTCAGAAGAAAATCACGAAGAGGACAAGAAGAGTATTTAAATCAAGAAAACAAAATAATATTTAGTTATTGCATGTTAGAATACCTACCACTAACTGATTTGGAATTGGTGCAATTGATTTATTTGGAGCCAGAATAGCTGAATCTCCTCAAGTTTAAACGAAAATAATTATGAGCTACACATTAAATACTGGAATCTTTTAGTTTCTCTGCACAGATAGGGACCTGGACAGGCAGGAGAAGCCCTGATCCCACCTTCAAATATTTGGAAAATGATACATTGGTTATCAATCAGCAATTGTTGAAGATAATTCAAACCTAATGTAGGTCAAAATTGCTAAAACAAGATGGGGGAAATACTATGAACAAAGATTAAAAGATTCTAAATTAAGACAACTAGCTCGCCAAGTGAACTTCTAACCCCCTCACGCAAATTGGTCCACATAGTAACTACCTACCTATTTACATATATAACTAATTTGTGGACTGACGAAAGACTTGGTGAATATTTTTACAAGATAATCATTTAATTTTACAAATTTTAATGACTATGTCTCTGGTGTAACTCTTCTCCAACAAAATCAAAGTCGATTTCCTTGTGTTTGGTCCTTCCATGGAAGGTCGAATTTGATGCAATACGAAGTGCAACTTGACTATCACAGAAGTTTTATCTAACTAGTCCTTGAACTTGATACCAATACGAAGAGACTTTAAGGATATGACTACATGACAAGGACGACACAAATGTAAAAGGGCCTTAAGTCTAACAATAAGAGCTCAATCAGTGATGCTTGAGTTATGCACACGTTATCGGTTTGAGCCCTACTGCAAATAAAATCTTGCTATTTAAATGGAAAATGGTAGAGGGGTGGGCCCATCATCCATCGAGTTTCAAACCGTGCCACTAGTCCTTGGAGATTTCTTGATTTTAAGGGGAAAAAAACGTACAAAGGCTTAAGAGCAAATATTGACAACTCAAAAAGATACCAAGACGATGATTACGATAAAAACGAACACTTAATAGCCCTTCAAAGATAATGTAGAGGACACAGTTTTGCAATAAAAGGAGGATTGAATCAGAACTTGTATACCATGACCTTGAGGAGGAGACATAGGAAATGTACACATAGGATCCATTTGTTGCGGGTCATGTACGACCACAAAAAAGTCAATATGGTCAACCTAGGAAGAGGATATGAAGAATTACCTGAAGAAGATGGCATTGGCAAACATAATGTACCATACAAATAAGTTGAGGGCAAAAAAGCGATTGGGTTCATACCTTCATGTGGCTTGAAGCAAAAAGCATGATGAAGCACACACTTCTTCGAAGTAAAGTGTACAAGTTATACAAGTAAAAATCACCAAACACATATTTATCGTGCAATCTATTGATCAAATTGCAATTAAAATAACTAATTTCAAACATCCAATAAACAATAACGATGATATTCCAACTCATCAAAGTTAAGATTCAAGTAAAGCTAGAGTATACTTTCCTTGTAACATGTTTTTGATGGTGGCCAGCATTGAGAATGCTGAAGAATACAACAGTACTAATTCTCAAAAAAGATTCAAAGAACAGACTGATTTTCATTAGGATAGCCTCACACATCATTGTGTGAAGTCTTACACTTATCTAAAACACACGGCCAAAACCATGAAGCGGTAACCCCTTGATTAATTGCTTCATCGCTTTAAGACACGAAGTGATGACTTCTAATAACACTAAGCAATGGTAATCCTTACTAAATGGATAACAACAAGGAAATAGACACTTAAGAATAGGGTTCTTCACAGTTCAAATCCCACTCTCAACAGCTTTAGCATTATTCAATTCTCAAAAAGAGAGTAAGGGTCTTTACAGTTCAGTTTTTACATAAAAATATTAGGAATGCAAGTTCAATTCATTCAATCCACTAAAGCAATGTACAAAGTGTCAAATGCAAATACAATATCCACATATAGAACTTTGAAATCAAATACTATCAAAATGTGAAGATATGCGAGTTTATATAGAAAAAAATGTCAGATGAATTTAAAATGAAGGCAAGAAAAGCTTACCTGGATTTGGAAAGAACCTTCTGCGGTCATTTGGACAAGCAACAAACAGTGCATTCTGAGGGTTGAAGATTGCTCGACATACCAAGAAAAACCACTCCCTCAAGACGCCAGGCCCCGTAGCTTCTTCACTCTTGAACTCCATAAACAAGCCACCACGTAATGACTCAGGATCTGCATGTGCAATGTACTCAAAAGATTCTGAGAGCAACTGAGAGCGGTCAATGAGCATCTCGTGAAGCTCCTCGTACTCGTCCTTCACTTCTGGAAGCATCATCATAGCCAGATACCTCCTCACCTCAAAATTAGTCACTTCCTTGTGCTCCAAAATCCACCGATGATCTTCAGATCGTTTGGCAAATCTAACAATCAGAAAACACAAAGAAACTTTTCTTTGCCTCATTCTATTCCAAAATTCATCCTCCGAGTCCTTATAAAGTTTTGATATAGCATTTATCTCCTTCAGAATTGCAAAATACTGGGACCACCCGGATACAAGAGGCTCACCTTCTCCTTTCTCTTTCAATGCTAAAGATTCTTCCATTTTCTTTAGACATAGCTCTAATTTCTCCAGCAAATCAAAGTAAATATCATGCAAACATTTAATCTGCTGTCTGTAATACAACATCTCAAATCTTTTGCTTTCCTCCTCACTGGTGCCTTCCTCCTGCAACGGGAAAGCGATTGGACTGCAAATCGCTACATGATCCCCTATCAAATTCATGATAGGACCTATAAATGCAGTAAAATCACGCACATCACTCGAAGAAGGCCCCATTGCGGTGTCTGATCCCACACTTGATTCTAAAGCATGTGATAGCTTAGCTGCTAGTTCGCGAACAAATGGGAAAATGTCTTGCAATTCCATTACATCCTTACCATCAGTCTTCTTACTCTCCCAACTTACAACCCCAACAGACTCTACTATACCCCCTAAACTACTCCGACAAAGAGCATATAAAGAATCATCAACACCAGCAGACCTACTAAGCAACTTACAGAATTCTAAAATTATAGGAGCACATTGCGTATATATAGGATTAGGCAAAACAGTCTTACTCGAATTAATAAATTGACGAATCGATTCATCAGCAGTATCTTTGTTCACTTTAGCTTGAGACATATACAGCATCACCAAAGCTGCCGGGGCGCACGAAGATAGGAAAATCTGAAGGTGCTCGGCGGATTTTTCAGTAGCATTTCGAGGTGTCATAGTAAGAAACTCAATCAGTCTAGTCTTTATACGATTCGAAGGGCGAGGATTACCACTCTTACACAGATCAAAAATCTGAGAAACCAAGTCATTTATCAGCTGCCATGCTTGTGGATGCCCTGTGCTCCGCATTCGTCCAACCAATTGCAATCCAGCATCATTTTGAATGTCGCAGCCGGCTAACGTTTGCTCCCACTGTAGCTGCTTCCCTCTGTAGATTAATCTCTGCTCAGTTATGGGCATTCCGGTAATGAACTGGATTTTCTCATGAATTGATTTTACTGAGTCAGTAGACTCAGCTTGAAGCACCAAAGTATTCCCGCCGGATAACAACCTGACAAAAAACTGAAGACGACCCAGAAACCTAGTTGACTGAGTGAACACCGACGATGAAGATGAAGATGACGATGACGGAAGCTGTTGGGGCGATGATGAAGCTGAGTCAGAGCTGTTGTTTTGATGATGACGTGTAGGGGAATCGGTGAAAGAGGTAAGGACAGATTGGTCTTTTCTCATCCTGACGGCGGAGTGTACTAAGTATAGTTCCGATGAAACAGCGTCTTCGTCGGCGGCATAATCTTCAAGCTTCCGTTTGGGATTAACGCCGGTCATTGAAATTCCGGGGTTTTACTCCATAGAAGAATCATAACACCAAAATTCACCAAATAAAAAACTAAACCCACTATTTTTTTCTGCTGAGTTCAAAACTTTCCTCAATCAAAACTGAAAACAACAAGAGGAAGAAGAAGAAGATGAAGAGGAGAGAGAAAGTGTAGAGAGAGAAAATGGAGAGTGAGAAAAAAATGTTTGAGAAGAAGAAGAGAAAATGAAAATGAAAATGAAAAGAAAAGAAAAAAGCTTTTTGTTACGCTAAGTATTGTGAAATGACCAAAATAGGTTTCCCGCGAGCTACATGCTTTTTCCTTTTTCAGTTACTAGCACATAAATATTTATCTCCCGTTCACTTTTACGTGTCCATTTTAGACTTTACGCCTATTTTATTTTATTAATTTTCTATATAAGTTATGACCAATTTTGAGGTTTATAAACTTGATCTCAACCTCTAATTTTAGATATGCACTTAAATTTGTATATTTATCTTATACGACGTTCAGGAGTCACCTTATCCTAACGGGAATCTTTTTTTGGCAGAAAATTATATTATTTATACATGGTTAAAATAATTTTTTATGTTTATATAGTATATCCAACCACCTTTGGCAACTTTGTATGTCTATTTCTACAGATTTTGAACCCCTTATTGAAAATTATGACTCCGCCACCGACGACGTTGTATACAGTAATTTGAGTTTTACGTGGCTTTCAACGTATACTATACCACGTAGGACGGTATGTTTACTTGTTTAATTTTATATAATTTTGAGTGTTTATTTATGTATACCTGAAAATGGAGAGCATAAATATCAAATGAAATCAAATTAAAATATATATTTAAGTATTTATGCCTTTTTATTAGTAGTGAATATAGTTATATTTGGTAATTTGTTCATTAAATTTCTGTATCGAGGTTTTGTAAATCATATCTCGTAGTACTGATTTTTGATTTGCAATATCCTGACTTTAATTAATTGAATTAAACATTCCACTTTACAGAATGTTCATTTTCTTAAATAAAAATAATCAACTTTTTTTATATTGCAAAAAAGTAATAAAAATAAGTGAATCAATACAAGTATAGAGAGATATTCAAAATCTCTTTTCTTGATAGATTTTTGATTTTATATTTTTGAGAATAAAAGAAAATTATTGAAAACATCCGCTTATAATGGATTCTATAATATGCAAGTTTGAATTTGGAGATTTTTTGATCGGTCTTTGATTTTATATTTTTGAAAATAAAAGAAAATTATTGAAACATCCACTTATAATGGACTCTATAAATACAAGTTTGAATTTAGTCAAATTTCAATAGAAATATCGAATATCGATAGTGCAAAAATAAAAATTTCTTTTTCCCATTGTTGGACTTGTTCACATTAGGGGCCTTTTGGAACTTTCCACCGACATGCAATATGACAACACTATTACATATTTTTAAAAAAAAAAAACTAACACTCGATATATATGAACCAAAGCAACAAAAGAAGAAAAAAAAAAGGAAAATAACGTGATACAAGGTACATATTTTGTTTTTGATAATTATAATATTCGTGTCAACTTGCGTGAACCTGAAACGATTCAATTACAATAAGCATTTGGCATTTTCGTCAGCTAATAGGGATTATTTGAATATTTAATGTTCAAAATTGAAACAGGTTGTTTATAATACAAAAACTTTTATTTTCATATATATATAAATCCAAATTTTGAAGGTCGAAGGAATCATTAGGTCACAATTTCATATTCATCTTCGTATTGAAAATTTATAACGAAAAGGATTTTACCTTTTTGTTTTGTTATTTGAGTCGTTGTTTGACGTAGATTAACGAGTTAAATGTATGTATTGCAATGTGAATGTATGGTGCTCGGTCCGTGTAGTTAATAAACGAGGCATTACCCCTCTTTTTGAATTCAAAGTATATTTTTTACAGATTGATCGAGTAAAAATGATAGTAATTAAAAGAGATTTTGAAAAGAATAGAAATTGATTTTTATGTATAATATTACTATTGGCCCCCAAATTTTACTTTAGTTGAGTCCTCACTTTTTGTTCAAAGTGCATTTCTTCTTTACACACTCAAAAAGCACAGATGAAAATTATATATGTATTGTATAAGTTAACTAATTAAAGTCAACTCATAAGATTACTTTTCTAGAAGAACTTTTATACCGATAAGTATTCATTCATTCTTAATACATCAAATATTTTGGACTCTAATATTTTGGATTTAGAATTGTTTTTATTAGAGAATGTTCTACCCTTAATATATTTTTTTTTACACAAATTCAAATTTAATTGAGCTTTAATATGAATGTATTAGGTTAGAAAACCAAAATAAAAATAAAAAACTAAACATGACTTTAAAAATAGAGCTAGAATTTTAATTATAAATTTGACATAAATTAATTTTAAAAGTGGAGGGGGAACAAAAGAGGTGAAAGGAAGATACTTTATTTATTTATTTTTTATTATTATTCATTTAAAATTTGATATTCGTATTAGAACTGGTTAATTCGAATTTGAGCCATATAAAATTTATTTTTAAAAAAATATTCTTTAAAAAAATATTTTTTATATTCAAAACTCATGCTTAAGATAAAACAATCTTATTCATTCATTCACAACCGATCGTTTTTATGCCAAAGAGATATTTTTTCTACCTTCTTTACTTCTAGTTTTATTTTCTTCCATTTGCATATTATGCTATCTTACAATTTTCTCTCTCTTTTTGTTTCTTTTTAAAATGCATGCAATATGTATGAAATTGGGTCATATTATAAGAGTTTTTCTTCTTCTTCTTTTTATCAACCATCTTCTTGAAAAAAAATAAAAATATAATAGAACTCAAAACTCTTTTTGGGTCAAATTTAAGCAATTAAAATTTATTAATATCTTGCTTTAAGGAGGAATTTAAGTAAAAATGTAATATAAAAATGAATTAAAAAGTTAATTATTAGGTATACAAAACAAAGTATATATGACCAATTGACCATATTAAGTCAAAAGGCAAATGTGAACATGTTCATCCTATTTGATATTTTTTCAAAAATATAAAGTTGATTTCTATTTTAATCGATTTATTATATAGCAAGTCGATAAAGTGAGGTTTAATTGCAACTTGGAGCCCAAGATATAACATTTATCTATATTGATGTACTAACAAAGGATTTTTAACCTGGGATATATTTAGGAGAATTTATGTAATTGGGCATATTTCACGATCATATATATTATTATTAGGTCTAATCCATCGATGGCCCTCTAAAGTTGGTACGAAGTTTCACTTACATCAACTAGGCGATGTTCATTTTAAACCCCTTATGTTGGATCTCGTTGTGTCATTTTGACACTTTTCGCTAACATGGCATGGTGAGTGTAATACACTCAAAGTCAGCGCGTGAAATGTTTTTTTATCAAAAAATTATTTTTAAAACACTGTTCATCTTCTTCCTTCTTTTTTTTGTGATTATCTCATCCACCACACACCATCAACCCACCGTTGTTGTATTATCGCCATTAATCTTATTAAAATCGAAGCAATTTTTAATTTTACAGATCTGAAAATCACCACAACCATCATCTTCTTCTCATTCTTTTTCTTTAGATCCAACAATTAAATTTCAGTGCCACGAAATAATTACTCTATTTCTTGTTCATATATTTGAATCCTCTGCACATACGAGAAATGCAAAAAAAAAAACAATTCTTCCATTGTTAGTTATAACTGATTCTTTTTAGAAGTAAAGAAGAAAAAAAAATTATGCTTTTATAAATTAATTTTTTCAATGTTATTAAATTCTTTTTAAAATGTTTCTTGAAATGACGATAGAGTGAAAAAAGGGTTGAGGTTGGGGTGGGTGGGGGTAAAGAGGATGGACGATCTAGTGGGGGTGGAGGAGCGGTTGGGGTTGAGATGGGTGGAGTGGAGAAGACGCCTGGATTGGTTGGGTGAAGAAGACAAGGGTGAGTTTCTTGATGAAAATAAGAAGTGATGAATTTCTTTTTTAAAAAATATTTATTATTTGAGTTTGAAATGTCACATGTCATCAAATCAGTGGTTATTTTTCTTTTTACTTAAAAGTCATTAGTTTAGAATTATTTTTTATATATATGACATGTGTCTTTGTTTAATTTGTTACTTTGACGTCATCGGCGAGTGTTTAACACACACTTTATATTTTTGGGTGATTGTTAAAAAAGTGTCCAAATGACACAACAAAACCCTACATAAGGTGTCTAAAATGAACAAAATTCAGTTAAAATGTCTAAGTAAAATTTGGTGCCAACTTTAAGGGGCCACCGATGGGTTAGCCCTATATAATATTTTAAAAATATTATATATTTTATCATTAATTAAGAATTTCTTATTATACATTAAGAAAGATACACCTAGTTTTTTGCTTCATGATACACTAAAATAGGGAGAGAGGTGAGTGAGATGATCAAGTATCGCAGAAACAATATGCAAATGACAGTAGATACATGTATGTATATGTATCTGGTGTGATTTACATGTATATAGGATACCAGATATATAGGCAAGTGGCGAGCGATATTTGTTATATATCACAGATACATGTGAATTCACTTGGATACAGTGCATTTAAAACAAATTACACCTTAATTTAGACCCCATATATCCCGAGATACATGTATCTAGACGTATACGTAATATTGCAAACTAAAGTGCATTTAAGTAATTGACTCCTAAACTAGAGAAATTTATGTAAGTTTCAGTCCTCTTCCATATTACTTAAAAAAATTGAGTCACCGATTCATGTAAAAGATACTATCATTACCGTCTGGACAATTAGACATCATACTCGTAATTTCAACGATCCAATTGCAAGATTGATTACCCAAGTCAATTTATGAGTTAATCAATAAATGATTTTTATCTTCAAACCCCATTTGGAAAGGCGAATGCAAGAGAAATCATACAAAAGTGCTCGGATACTAGGACGCCCCAAAAAAAGATATAAGGTGCTAAAAAATGATCGAATTGGTTGAATAGGATCACTATGGCTACAAGCTTTATATTGGTAAATTTTCGTTTTAATTATCTGGAATAATGCATGTTACAATCAACTCTAATGTATGCAATGAGAAATAACTTTTATAGTCTCATAAAATTTCTATACATATGTAGCGATAAGTACTTCTTTATCTTTAATTAAAAACTCTGACTTCGAGTTCTAGATATGAAATCATCTTTGATAAAGAACATTTTAGTTCTAATGTTGTAAGTGGAACTTTCCAACGCGAATCTACCCAAATTATTTTAATTGAATTCCAAATATCGGGTGAAAATCTGTGACTAGCCCAAACATGAAAAATTATATGGGCCAGCCCAATATACACATGGGCTTTCATCTAATTATCCATTTTACATAAATTAGAGGCTGAAAAAATCTCAGCAATTCGCCATTTTTCAAATCTAGGGTTTTCACTCTTTCACCAGAGCTTCTCAAGCGTTTCTCCAATGGCGGCGAAGAAGACAATCCGAAACCCAGAGCTAATCCGTGGCGTCGGAAAGTTCTCACGTTCCAAAATGTACCATAAGAAGGGTTTATGGGCAATTAAGAAGAAAAACGGCGGCAAATTACCCCTCCACGAGAAAAAACCCGCCGCCGCCGTCGCCGCTGTAAAGCCACCAAAATTCTACCCTGCCGATGACGTGAAAAAGCCCCTTGTTAACAAACACAAGCCAAAACCTACAAAGCTTAGGGCAAGTATTACACCTGGAACCGTGTTGATTATCCTTGCTGGTAGGTTTAAGGGAAAGAGAGTTGTGTTTTTGAAGCAGCTTACTTCTGGATTGCTTCTTGTTACTGGTCCGTTTAAGCTTAATGGAGTTCCATTGAGACGTGTGAATCAAGCTTATGTTATTGGTACCTCGACGAAGGTTGATGTTTCTGGAGTGAATGTGGAGAAGATTGATGATAAGTATTTTGCTAAGCAGGTTGAGAAGAAGCAGAAGAAGGGAGAAGGAGAGTTTTTTGAAGACAAGAAAGAGGTTTGTTTGTTTGTTCATTTTCTGCTTAAATTTGTCTCCTTTTTCTGAAATTCTGTATTTTTCACTCAATTGGACTTAGTATTATACAGTGGTATACTCCCTCCATTACTATTTGTTTGTCCTATTTTGATTCGACACAGAGTTTATTAAATATATGACAAATGTAACAAAATGCTCTTTAATCTTGCGGTGAAGTAACTAAAGTAATGATATAAAAGAGTAGCAGACAAACAAATTGAAACCGAGGGAATAGTAGCGTATATGCTGTTTGAATGTTGCAATGATGTAGTACTTATTAGTGAGCTTTTGGTACATGAAGATATTTATAGTCATGGGACTTAGTATAGATATCGGATTTATTAGAACGATTGTAGTGTGTGTGATTAACTTGCTTTGGGGATGAATGTATTAATAGCTTATATGTTGTGGGAGTGTTGAAATTCTGAAGATGGCGCTACTTATTGTTCGCGAGTGTTTAGTATATGAAGATATTTATTGTTAGTAAAAAGTAACTAATGAAATGAACATCACATTTAGAAGTCTATTTTCTATACAATTTAGAGAAAAATGGAATTGTGTTGTTATGATCTTGATTAGAGATGGTTTTAGCATTTACTTTCGATAAAAAAGTTCTGACTTTTAGTTAAATATATATTGGTGAGAACTGATGCACTCGCTACTCCCTTGTAATAGTGAGTACGCGCTTTGTTTAACCTACATTGTTAAAATTCTTCAGCTTTGTGTAATCTAATTTGATGCGGGAGAAGACATTTGAGAATTGTTTGATTTAAATGTGGTTTGTATTCGTTTGTTGAATGCAGGAGAAGAATGTGCTTCCACAAGAAAAGAAAGATGAGCAGAAAGCTGTGGACGTTGCATTGCTCAAGACCATTGGAGGAATTCCTGAATTGAAGGCGTATTTGTCTGCAAGGTTCTCGTTGAAGTCAGGCATGAAACCACACGAGCTTGTGTTCTAAAGGAAGAACACCTACAACATTTCTGTTGAAACTGATTTTTGTGACTACTATTTTTCTGTTTTCTTCGGTTTGAACTTACGTTAAGAGTTCATATCGAGTATAAACATCTTTAATTAGAATTTGCAATATGGGAATTTTCTTGTTTATCCTTCTGATATTATGCAATTTGTGTTCTTTATACTATCTGTTCAAATCTGAGCTCAATGATATCTTTTCTGCCTTGTCAAGATTTTCTTCCTATGTATACTGAAGCTATATGTTACCAAGATGAGTGTTAAGTTGGGTACTCTTCTTCTTGACTGCCATTGTGGCTGTAGCTTATATGTGATGACTATATCGAGAAGTTTAAGTGGCGGGTTGTTGTTGATCTGTTCACATATCTGCTTACCGATCTTCTTACATTGTGCATACCTCTTGAGAAGGGGAATTGCAGGAAATGGTGTAGTATTTTGGCTCGTTGGTAAGCCCTTCGTTATCACCAATGATCTCTACACTTCTTGCTCACTCTGCTGGTTCATTTTGGGTTGCTTCCATAGTTCTTCAATCTATGTATCAGGTGATTCTTGAGTTATCTATCGGAAACAATCTTTCTAGGTTCACAAGGTAGGATGAGGCTGCGGACACACCACCCTCTACAAACCTAACTAATGAGACTACTCTGGGGTTGTATATACTACTATTTTGAAATTGTTCTAGAGGTACTAGTAACTTTGCAAAAGTTAAAATGTCTCTTCAAAAAATGTTATAATTGTTACATTCATTGTCTTTTTTGACTATATTGATGAAATGGATTGCAAAGACAGCTCACTACCAAAGCTTACTTTGCTCTCACCTGTTTGCTTTCTATTATAGTGAAAAATCTTTCACTTCACGATAGCAAGAACCTCGATAGTCTTCTCAACCAGATAGTGTAACTAAAGAGATTCCTTCTTATTTATCCAAAGGATAACTATATATTATGTTACCTATTTTTAATGAATGTAAAATAAGGTGAGCTAAACCATATTTATTTTGAAATGTAGTTAAAAATATCCGTGACGAAATAAATTTACTCTAAATTTACTATTCGCTCTGTAATGTCAATACAAATATATATACTAGGTAATGTCAATACATATATATAATTTGAATTTCATCTAAAATTTACTTTGACTATCACATCGAAAATCCACATACAAATTCAATCACAATCTCTTGATAACATAATGATGGATAATATACATCAAAGCCAAAAGTTTAGGTTTCAAAAGTTTAAACTTGCACAAAAATCATACGAACGATTAGGTGATCGAATTGTCAATTCCACCAAGTCATTTATGACTTGAGATCGATATAGGAACGCTCTAAATACCGAAAAAACACAGAAAGAAAAAAAAAACCTAGAAAATCATTATAAATATGATATAAAATATAACATAATCAAACATTTTTGACGGAAAATATTTTCGTACGAACACACCCATCATCACAATTTCTTTTTGAGTCTCCAATAACTAATTCATTACAAGTCATAATATTCTCCTTGTATTTTCTCAATTTTCTCTCACCCACAAATTTTTACTTTTACATTTCTTATACAGATCCCGATGAGCTTTTTCTTCCCTATATAAATACTCCTTCCCTCTTCCCTCCATCTCTCACATTTTTTTTTAAATCACTTTCACTTCACGCAATTTTAAGCTTTCGTTTCAGTTCACGCTCTTTGTTGAAAAACTTCATACTACAGATCGGAAAAACTCAATTCTCTTCTACAATAATGTCTCCAGTGCCTGCTCTCAGTCCTGCTGATGCCGAGAAGCTAGCTAATCTCAAATCTGCTGTTTCCAGCCTTACTCAAATCAGGCAAGTTTTTTTGTTTTTTTTGGAGATTATACGTAGTTTTGCTTAGATTTACCTGCTCTAAATGCTAGGATCAATTTCTATGATTATCAGTTTCTCGATTTCTGGAGGTTTCATTGATATATGATAGCAGCATTGCGTTTTTTCTATTTTTTCTCAGTTTTTCGATGCTTTTGTTCATTTTTTGATCCGGAGCTGATTTTTTTTTTTTTGCAGTGATAATGAGAAATCTGTATTTATTATGTGTGTGTGAATACGCGTAGTTTTGGTTAGATTTACTTGCTCTGCATGCTAGTATCGATTTCAATGTATCTCAGTTTTCTCTATTTCTCGCGGTTTCATTGCTACACGATATCAGCATTGCGTTTTTTTTTTCTATTTTTCTCAATTGCTTGATGTTAGTTCATTTTTTGATCTGGAGTAGTTTTGCTTGATTTACTTGCTGCATGTTATTATCATCTTTGATGTATCTCAATTTTCTCTATTTCTGGCGGTTTCATTGCTTCACGATAGCAGCATTGTCGTTTTTTTCTCTTCTATTTTTCACAATTTCTCGATGTTTGTTTATTTATTTTTGGATTTGTACTTGATATAGTGTGAACCTTTTTCTTTTGCAGTGATGATGAGAAATTCAATTTTCCATTCTGATTTCCTCTGTGTGTGTAGTTTTGCTGGATTTGCTCTGCATGATAGCATCATTTCTTATTTATCTCAGATTATCCATTTCTGGATCCATTGCTCATTTAGTATGGTTTTCCTAGATTTTGCTTGCTGCATGATAGTGTCATTTGCTTTTGAATTGTTCGATCTTATCCAGACCTGATGTTTTTTATTTTTTTAAATTTTTTTTTGTGTTTTCTGGTCTGATTGTTTTTACGGAGTTCTTATTTTTTGCAGTGATAATGAGAAATCTGGATTTCTTAACCTTGTCACTCGCTACCTAAGGTACAATTGGATATATCTCTGTTTACTGCTTGTTGTAGTTAGTGCTAATTATTTTTAATTAACTGAACTTTAGAATGTGGTTAATCTAATGCCCAATTTCTTGAGTGGATTTGTGACAGTGTTAGGTGATTTAAGGTAGTGATGTATTAGTGTTTATTGATTTTGATGATCTCGGATATGGTTTAAGTTTTAGAGGAGATAAGTCTAGATTCTAGCTTGTGAAACTCAAACAAGAGCAGATAAACTCATGATCTATTTTGGCATTTGAATTGTAGTGGTGAGGCACAACATGTCGAGTGGAGTAAGATCCAGACGCCAACTGATGACGTGGTGGTGCCTTATGACAAGTTAGCACCTCTCTCTGAAGGTATTATGATTTGCTAAATTGCTCTTCTTGTATTGATTGGCTACTGTATTGAGGAGTGAGAATTAGTGGCAGATGTGTATATAAATTGGTATTTATTTGTTTGTGCGTGTGCGCACACATGTTTTTAAAATTATTTTTATATTTGTATACATGGTAAGTAATGAGTCTAGTTGAATTTGCACTGAGGAGCTAGATCTGCCTTTGTTGTGAATTGAAACTGTTTCTGAAGAAGCTTCACTATCTTGATCATTGCAGATCCCGCGGAAACAAAGAAGCTCTTAGACAAACTTGTTGTCCTGAAGCTCAATGGAGGCTTGGGAACAACAATGGGGTGCACCGGTCCCAAGTATGTATTTGCCACAAATATAGCAGTTATTTTGTCTAAGTTCTAACAGGGTTATGCTATAGATGTGGATTATACTTTTGTTTTCATTACTGGACTTAAACTCATGTTTGTCAGCACATATTGTTCCAAGTATCTTTCTGTTCTATTACATGTCACTGGAGAGTGAGTACTGTTGGTGGATCCAGAGCAGTGTTCTGAATCTTCTGCCTTTTTCTTGGCAACATTATTTTATTGATTCATCAGTGAGGTTCCAAGAAACTTTCTGAATGGTATGCTGAATCTTGTTAGGAGTACTATTTTATTTTACCTTCACATGATACCCTTCTTTCAATCTTTTTACCTTACACATGCCCTCAATGAAGGCTATAAAGTGATAAAACTTGGTTATTGGTTTCTCTTTCTACTCTGTGTTTGATTGTTTTCTAACGCTTTGAGTCATCAAACATGAATAGAAACTACTTATTGGGTTGATTTGATGTCATTTCCTACTGCAGCTTGTATCATTTGGATATGAAACAGTTCAAATGCTGCCTGCAACTAGATAGAATTTGGCAGAATTATAATACTGAATGATCAATACTAAACCACTTTTCTGCAAGTGCCACCTTTTCAAGAATACAGATAGGAGAAATAAAAAAAAGGGCATCCTGGTGCACAAAGCATCCCGCATTAGCAGGGTCCAGGGAAGGGCCATCTCCCAAGGGATGTGATGTAGATAGGAGAAATATGATGGTTAATTTATAAGTAGATCAGATTTTACATTTGTTGGCAGCCAAGGCGCTACCTCCTTACCTTTTACCTTTGTGGTGTTTATGATGATGCATGGGTTCTTGAGAAGTTTGTCTAGATATGTTAAACACCTCTCCTTTCTCATCATAAAATGGAAGTTTTAGCTGGGTTGTTTATCGATCTTTATATCTTCTCAGAGTCTGAAGTTTGTATTTCTTCCATGCAGATCAGTTATTGAAGTTCGTAATGGTTTGACATTCCTTGATTTGATTGTCAAACAAATTGAGGTATCTATGATTTTATGGATCAATTTAGTTCACCATGATGTTTTATATATATTTACCAACAAAAGGATGCTGTCTGTAGGCTCTCAATACCAAGTATGGATGCACTGTTCCCCTGCTTTTGATGAATTCATTCAACACCCATGATGATACAGCAAAGGTGAAATAATATCATTGTGATGCATAGTAATCCATGATTGTTCTCCAGTGTTTGGATTTGATTCAACTGCTGATTTTGCCTTTGCATTCTCTATGTAGATTGTAGAAAAATATTCAAACTCAAACATTGAGATTCACACATTCAATCAGGTTAGTGGGGCTTAACATCAATGATATTAAGTATCGACTAGCTTGTTTTTTCACCCAAAATTTTGGATTTGAATAGGTTTATTTATTCTTTCATCTTTAAATTTTTGTAGAGTCAGTATCCTCGTATGGTTATTGAGGACTTTGCTCCACTTCCTTGCAAAGGCAATGCTGGCAAAGATGGATGGTATTTAAACTGTTTAATGTGTGGACTTTGTGATTACAATTAAAAAATGGAATCAACTCACCATTTGAAACATTTACAAAAAAATTCTTGTGGCTGTTATACTGAATTATAATGACAAAATCTGCATCTTAATGATCATCTTTTCAGTGATGATTCAGTTAGTCTAACTGCTCTTTCTTAAGTTATTAATTTCACGCTCTTTTCTTGTCACTTAAGTTAAAACCTGTAATTGATGATGAAGTTTTCCTCCTTCAAGCTGCATCTATACTTGTTCTTGTAGTTATCGGAAAATAAAAAAAATCTGTACTCGTGTTGTCTGTGGCCACGTATGCTACTATGTTTGCTGCTGCTAGAATGAGAGTGCAAATTCTGATTCATTTGGCTTTTTTGTGACATAAATCATTCTTCATAAAGAAATCCATTTCAAACATAGGCTAAGACTATCGAATTCTTAATTCATCATACTGAATCTCAACTGGAGTAGATTGTGCATGGGTTCTGATCGTCTGGTCCTGTTCTTGTACTACTTTTTTATTTTGTTGGTTTCATTTTAGCATTTCGCTCAGCTAATGCAGTGTTCACATGTACAGGAACCCCCCAGGTCATGGTGATGTTTTTCCTTCTTTGATGAATAGTGGCAAGCTTGATGCACTTTTATCGAAGGTTCTGCTCTTCATGTTACTGCATTTTTCTGATTCTGCCTTGCATTGGGCTGGTCTTTTTTATATTTACTGTTTGTGTAACAATGGCTAATTTTTTTTTTTCAATCTGTTACAGGGAAAGGAATATGTCTTTGTTGCCAACTCAGATAATTTGGGCGCTGTGGTTGATTTGAGTATCCTTGCTATGATTCTCAAATGTGATTGAAAGCCTGAGTTCATTTATTAACATCCCAATCATAAGAAGCTTCCAATAGTGATAAGACTTTTCTCAATCACCGCCAAGTGCAATTTAGTTTCCTTAATTCAACATTACAGAAATCCTAAATCATTTGATCCAGAACAAGAATGAGTACTGCATGGAGGTAATGACTGTAATGCCTTTTAAGGCTGTGTGTTTGGTAGGTAAAAACTGTTTCTAGTTTCTGTAGTTTTAAATCTTGACAATTTTTGCAGGTGACACCAAAAACACTAGCTGATGTTAAAGGTGGCACCCTAATCTCTTACGACGGAAAAGTACAGGTATGTGACCTTTCCCAAAAAAGATGTAGGATGTTGAGGTTATTTGCTATAACATTCTTGTCTGTGCATTTCATCACCTGAAGATGTAAATATTTCAAACAACATTAGGACCACCACCCGTATCTTTTCTCCTTCACTAGAACAACTGAGTACTAGTTTTACAGGGGTTAAGGGTGACATCAATTGGTCAAATCTCCAGTTATGAGGATTTTCATCATGTGTCCTAACCCTTCCCATCCCTCCTGCCTACCCCACACAGGGGTCCAAGAAAAGGTAGCACCTGCGAAGTGAAATGTACTTCCTTTGCAGTACTTCTAATCACCACAGTTCCAGCCTATTATGCTTGCTGTTAAACAGCATTTGCAAACCTATGATGGATGTCCAAATTCAAGTGTTCAGTTACTCTTTTTGGTTTTCCCTTTTTGTGAGAGCTTAGGGTAATTGTTTTGCTACATTAAAGCTATCAATTTATGAGTGAATTTCACACAACTTGCTTATTAAGCTTCTGTTTTGTGTGGTGGTGCAGCTTTTGGAAATAGCTCAAGTTCCTGATCAACATGTGAGTCATGCCTCTTCTATTTCTTCTATTGCTATTATAGTATGCATTGCGTTGCAGATGTTGAATTGCAGCTGACATTAAGGGATAGAGAGCAAAAACAATAAATAAAAAAAGTTAAAGAACATTTCAAATGACTGATTATGTGTCAATACATTGTCAATTTTTTCAAGTTGTACTGTGACATACAGCTCAATCATTAGCCGACATGTTTATCCAATTCTGATGAAATTATCTCATTTTTATTTCACTCACCGTTCTGTTTGATGCTCTGCATGAAACTGTTATGAATACACCTGAAGATTGCCAGAGGGTTTCAAATATACTTTCACTCGAGTTATCTAATTGGATTAGCTCAAATGGCTGAGTAACTCTACTAACGATAGACCTGATAGTTCTTTGTCTGAAAAATCTAGTTTCCTCTGCAATTCCTTTCTATCAAGATGTTTCTCTCAAATGAAATAGCTAATTCTGTTGCATGTATTTTATATGTAAACATTAAAAGTTGTGAGCTGCTCAATGTTCCTCCTAGATTAGTATTTGCTGCTATTATTCAAACAAGATTAGTTAGTTGACATTTTTCTTGTAGTCGTATCCAATTTCGTTTTTCCTTCTAACCTTACCGTGCATGTGATTCTTTCTAATCCATCCTGGAGGTGGCACATCTGATGTATAAGAAACTTGTTTGTTACAGGTCAATGAATTTAAGTCAATAGAGAAGTTCAAGATTTTTAACACCAACAACTTGTAAGTTGAGACGTCTTTTTTAACCTACTCTAAGCTTTATGTTCTTACTTCCTTTTCCTTTGAAACGTGAACTGATTGAACCCTTGGCTATACAAACAGATGGGTGAATTTAAATGCTGTTAAAAGACTTGTAGAAGCAGATGCACTCAAGATGGAGATAATTCCAAACCCCAAGGTATCATTTTCTGCTAGTTGAGGCTGAAGTTGAATGTTTCAGTACTTCGCATAAGATCGCAATGTAGCTAAGTTGATTTGCAGGAAGTAGATGGGATTAAAGTTCTTCAACTTGAAACTGCTGCTGGTGCTGCAATTAGGGTATCCCAAAATCTTAACCTCATGCCTTTAAATCATTAATGTCATTCCTTAAGTCTTGATAATTTCGTTGAACTGTTTCCTCTTTCTGATGAAGTTTGGCTAAGCATTTACATTTTTTCTTTTCTTTTCTTTACCAGTTCTTTGATCAGGCTATTGGAGCTAATGTTCCTCGATCTCGTTTCCTTCCAGTGAAAGCAAGTTCAGATCTACTTCTTGTCCAGGTTAATTTCTGTGTTTGTCATGATTACCGATAAAATTCATCCCCTGTTAATCAATGTTCTTTAGTATGCTAACTCACCTGCATAATTTTTACAGTCTGATCTTTACACCTTGACTAATGATGGCTATGTCATCCGCAATCCAGCCAGGGCTAATCCTTCTAACCCTTCTATTGAGTTGGGACCTGAATTCAAGAAGGTTGAGCTTACTTCCTGAAATTAGATTTAACTTGGTAGATTTGTTAGTCTTTCGTTGAATGCAGCTAATTAGTCTACTTATCTTTTCAGGTTGCCAGCTTCTTAAGTCGTTTTAAGTCGATTCCCAGCATTATTGAGCTAGATAGCTTGAAGGTCACTGGTGATGTATATTTTGGAGCTGGCATTACTCTGAAGGTAATTGACAAAGATTGTCTCCCTTGATTGATCTCACGTGTTCACCGGTAGAGTTGGTCTTCTAAGACGATGTTCAGATCCATTAGTTCATGGCATTTTCATATGACTTTTAATAGTGTTTATTTTTTTTTGTTTTCAAACCTTTCAGGGGAACGTGACTGTCAATGCTAAATCTGGAGTGAAGTTAGAAATTCCAGATGGAGCTGTGATTGCAAATAAGGTAATTCCATGGATCTAAATGCATGCGAGCTATTCTATTTAGTTGATATTGCTTTTCATCAAAAACCTATTTGGTTATACGTTGTGTCAATTTTTCACTCCAAACTTGAAAAGAGTTTTTCAAAGACTAGTTTTTCAAGTTAAAACAGGATTCGAACCCCCCAACACCATGGTTCGTACCAACATACCCTAATCCTCTCAGCTACAGGCCCCACCTCATCTCCTCCGGATCTGTTCCCATGAGAACCCAACAAAGAATCTTTCCTCTCCCATCCATTTCGGATCAAGAAGATGTATATCTCCAAACTTAACTTCAACAACCAAATACCCTTTTTCAACTTATCTTTAATAACTATTTTTTCTAATATCACGCAATTCATGTCCAAACGTCTACTAAAGTTTGTTACATTGATTTCCAGGATGTCAATGGTCCTGAGGACATATAGGAGAGTTGAGTTACTGGTGTTAAACAACATAGGATGTTCCAAAGAAGCAAGGAGTAATTTTTGGTTGCAGTTTATAGAGAATTATCACATTAACGAAAATAAATGAACAATTTTGTTTTGGCTACGGTAATCGTTTGTAAGAGTTCAAATGATTACAATCCCCATATCTTGAGTATTAATATTTTTCTTAAAGAAGTTTAGTCTCTCTTAATTCTAATTATAAGCAATTAAACTTCGATTTCGTTCTTGAAGTATGTCACTGTATTTTCAAGATTTTCTTCTTCTTGTTTTTGCCCCAAAAAAATGCTCCTTCCCTCTCTTGAGACTTTTCTTTAGAAGTGCAGATCTAAAATTTGAAATTTATGAGTTTTAATTTGAATTTCTATTAATTTAGTTTCATTTAGGAAAAAAATTACCCAACAAGGCAAACATGCAATATGTATTTACGAGAAAAACTATAGTTTAAAATATTATAATTTGTAGCTATATGTAGGGTTTTATTGCTAATTTCTCTTTTTTGTCCCTTGCCCCCCCCCC